>NW_010161366.1:3006-20209 GCF_000695765.1 Mesitornis unicolor | reverse complement strand
ATATTTATATATACTTATCCAATGTAGTGATAAAAACTGAAAATGCAAAAATTATTCAAAGACTTCTAAAAACAAAGCGGGCGACTGAGGAATACAATACAGTATTTTGTTTGGTTTACTGTTACATATAATTTTTAGTAAGTGCTAAGTAGAATAAGAAAGTAATTTTGCTGTCTACATCTCGGTACGTCCCTGTTTGTTGAGATCAGTAATGATCTGGCTGTGTAGTTACCTCCACCATAAACAGAGGGTTCAGTCTTCAAAAGTGCTAGGAACATTCTGTCTCTGCTGAGGAGTCATCTCTGTCTTCCGTTCTGAAGGCAGGCTTGCAAGCATCACTCAACTCTTTGATACACAGTGAAGGGTTATTGAAATCAACACCACCTGGTTCCTCTAGCTTTTGACATCAAATTCACACTTCGTTGTCAATGTTTTGAAAGCAAGTCATCACAGCAGTCTCTTCATTGTGAAATACTTGGATTTCTAGGGCTGGATAAGCTATTATCGCTGACATTCTCTGCTGAAAGTGGCACATTAACAGTGTGTCTTCGGTGCATTAATTTACTCCTGTGAGGAACTTCCATGGCATCATCGTGTTTCACAAACTCACCACTGCGTCCTGTGTCGATTATCTTCACTTTGCTCTGGTCCAGCGTTTCAACAGATCTTAACTTAGTTTTATCAAAGCTTTTAATAGCTAACTGTGAGGACAGAAAAATGGTATGTTACAAGCATTATCTACTTTCTTCATTACAAAGAAGCAAAATGAATATAGAGTTTCTCTAATACAATTATCACATTGATTTCGTTGTATTCTTTATACTGAACACAGCCAAGGATTAAAAATAGCATACTTTGTAGGACAGTAACTATATTCAGTCTACATACGAGAAAACAAGAGACCAACCTGCCCCAGGCTACATGTATGTCAGTACCAGAACTGAAAAGATAATGCAGGTATTCCAAAACTTATTTTCACTGCACTATCCCAGTATCATCCTAACTCTTCTAAACACCTTTTGTAGTGCAAGTCTCAAGGCACTTGAAATCAGCCATTTCTTTTACCATTAAGAAATGTTTAAGTAGCAATACAGACGGACTCAACCTTTGCTGAAAGCTTCCAAGTCGTGTCTTGTCAAGGAAGAGACCCGCCCACCCCACCCCACTTATGACTCTTCTTGGTCATTCCAACTAATCTTGTCTTCCACTGCCATTATCTGCTCCTGGTTTTTTCTTTTCAGAGTAGGTGGCTCTCCTTGATTACTGGCCACTCTGCACATGTTAAAATAACTAAGAGAAAAAAGAGAATCCAAGCATGCTATAATGACAGATTTTTCTAAGAACTAAAGGCAGATATTAATTACAATACCCTTTTACTGAAATAATGGCAAGAACCTTGAAAATGTTTCAGATGGAGATTATACATGTTTAAACCTGCTAACAATTTAGAGCTGTATGACCTGTAAATTCACAAAGCCATGACAGTCCCATGTGGTTAAAGTGCTATGTATCATCATCACATAGTTTTTAGACACCTACAGTCCTTGCACAACATACTGCCTTCAGCTATACACAATTACAAAATCTAAATCCCACGTTTAATTAAATACTGGGATATTATCATTAATACTAGAAAGAATTAATAAAATATTACCATTTTATAGCATTAATTTGGCATTCTCCAGGCTCTCCGCAAATGTTAAATCTCATAAGGGCTCTATGAAACAGAACAGTGCTCCATTTTCTAGATGGAGATGAGTGGCAGAGTCTGCATTTCCAAGGCTATGTCAATCTAATAATGGGCAGCTACTGAACTAATCTGCTAGAAAACTGTTTTCTTTTGAACAGGTTAGTTTTCCTCTTGATTCACTATGCTGAAATGGCTCAGCAGAAGGTCCAATGAGAGTCAAAGTCAGGGTAAAGGAGGAAGAGGGAGCACATGCTCTGGATGGACGGCAGCATCCAACGGTCAGATTGGCGTAGGGTGCCACGGTACCTCCAACCACAAACGAATCGATCACATAAATCTGTGTCACAGCTGACACCACCACATGCAGTTTGCCATCACCTTTGCAAACAATCTCCTCCTACAAGCAGACTTATCATGCAACCCCCAGTTTTAATCTACTGAAAAATTCCTCTCTTGCAAATAGCACCTCTGCTTGGCTACAGCTCTGATAAGGTGTAGTTTTTAAAGCCTTGGTATAACCTAGATTTTGCAAGATGTGACACAGAAAACAAGACAGAGATGAAGCCTGCAGTAAGAGGCTTAAGCGGTTTTAAAGAATAAGATGTTTAAGAGGTGTTGCAGACGCACCATTGAAGTTTGAACAATGACAAAACAATAACAATTTACCAAACAGGTCAAAACTTTTGGGATTCACTGACCGCCACTAGTAGAAAAACTTTCCTGTTATATGTATCTATATTAATAATGGACCAAAAAACCAGATTTGCTGTATTACACAAATCATTCAAGCAAGTATTTCCACTTACCTGATGCAATAACTGATAGTCAAAATTAGGGACGCTTTTATCTCTTGTTATTGTTCTCCGTAAATGCTTTGCTCTAAAAAAATATTTAAGGAAATTATATTTAATTACATCTTTCCACAAAAGTCTCAATCACAAAAAACCCACAAGGTGGCACCATCTCAACGGAGAAAGGCTATTACCTGACAACACCTGCTCAAAATGACGGCCTACCAGCATGTCCTGCATTTTATCACGGACTATGCATCAATGTTTAAAAGATCATAGGCAAAATCCAACCACTAATATAGTATTTTTAAAGCAGCCTGGCTCTGAAACTCTTAATTTATGGTACACCAAGTATTAGTGCAAAACCAATTTTAACTAAGTTTGCAGGTACTCCTTTGCCTCCTGCAGCACAGCACAGCACATCACTGCTGTTTGTCATGCCTGGAACATCTGTCTGGTGATATGAATGTGCATGGAGGATTAACATCTACTGTCAAATTAGTCATATGTGATGCATAACAACACTTGACCCACTTTTGGGCTTTATTAGCAGTTGTATTTCTTGTTTGCGTATGGGAAACAATAAACGTACTTCTGAAGAAGCTTCTGTGCTTACTTGTTAAATCTGTTAATTGATTGGACCAGTTGAAGTTGTCTGCTTATGGGATCACCGTCTTTCTCACGTGGCTTAGAATTCACTAGAGGTTTAAAAGAACAGGCAGCTAAAATTACAACTGAGGCACACTTAAGAATTAAAAAAACACAGTTCTGAATGAAAAGAAGTATCTACTGACATGAGTTTTAAAACTTTACAGTAAAACTGTAATAGTAGTAACTTGAATCAGAGTTGCAATTTATCTTAGGAAATTTTGAAGCATTTTAAGTCACAGGAGTAAGCATTCTTCATCACATTAGCATGACTGGCCAAGCTTCTGAAGAAACCCATGTAAATTCTAGACTTCAAGGCCCTTAATTCCAATTTTTACAAACCTGAATTAACACACAGATGCTGTACCACCTCTTTGTTAATATCAGTTACTCAAGTCTTGTATTGTTCTTTTAAGAACTATTCTCATAATAGGACTATATCAATCTTTGGCATCTGTGATTAATTTTGGTTTTGCATTAATGAAAAATTCACAGCCTTTCTTAGGGAAGCAGGCAAGAGTTATTCTGAAGAGCCTAACTAAAACTTGTGGATGCTGAAATGGGCACTCCAGCTCCTTATCTTCCCTAACTCCTGCTCATGCAGGATCACTTTCTTCTTTCCACAGTTCTGGTGGCAGCAGGTTCTTTACTACGCTGAGCTGTCTAGCTCACCACAAAATTTATTACAACCCTTGCCCCAGGTTAGTGAAATCTATCAGCCTGAAAATCAATCTGAAAAACTTCTGAGCCAGCATAAAGAAAGTAGTGGATAACCAAGATCAGAAGCTGAAGGTGTGAGGGAAGAGGTGAGGATGGACAGAGAGAAACACCGTCTCTTTTAAAGAGCAATAAGCCATGACATCAGCTCAGCTGTATTGCCAATCTGCACCACGTGCCTCAACATATTTGCTTAGACTGTACTATATGCTGCCATTTACTGGAAGACATTCTTTCACAAACCATACTTAATGGTTTAGACAGTTACGTTTGTAGCTTTTACTTCTGTCCCACATTATGAGAGACAGTAAGTCAAGGAAGGGTCACTCCTTAACCTGTTTTAAGGCAATATAAATGACAACCGAAGGTGATTTAAATTAATCTGTTTTACTTTACACTGAAATGGACAACCATTACATGGTTAACTGTACAATCTCAAACGTGGCATGTTTTTTAACTTTAAATGGGTTTGTATGTAAAATCCACCCCCATGCACCAAAAAAAGTGAAAACTGAGTCTGCAGCGATGTAAACATAATACAAAGTCTGCTGCATCCAGTTCTAGGATTTTAGATGTTCCCAGTAATAAATATGCAAAACAGTTGTCTGTTCTTTAATTATACATAATTCAGTTATATAAAATATTTGAAGTAGTTGCACATGAATTCCTAAATCCCTTGTTATTCATACCAGTGGAAATACGACATGTACCTTTTTTTCTTATCTTGATAGTAGCATGCTGCTCACGCTCCTTTTCTCTCTCTGCTGCTGCAGGTACATAGCTTGGTGCTGTTTCCAGCAACTTAATGATATTTGAATTCTTAATTTTAAAAGTTTCCATTTTCACCGTTATTAAAGAAAAAGAAAAACATCAGTACACTTTAGGATTCTAGTCTATGCAGAGCGTGTTAATTGCTGCCAAAATGAACGTAATGCACACAAAAATACCTCATTATAAATACACCCTTTAAATTGTACCATTCTGAGTAGTGACAAAATCAGTGCTCCACAAGTCGCACTGTACCCGAGTGATGATTTCTGTGGTCTTGACCTATTATTTTAAACTGAATTATTTATGGTTAAGCTAATTTCAGTTTAAATGGTAATACACATACTAAAATTGATTCAGTACAGAATTTTGTGGTCATTATGCTGTATCTCAGGGACTATTTAAACCCATAAAGACAGAGACCATACATCAAGTCACTTAAAGAGTGAAATAATTCTTTATAATTTAACATTACATATTATTTTACTGCTATTAATAAAGGGGAAAATCAGAATTATCAATGACAAGATAAAAGATATCAGGATGCAAGGAGGGCAAAAGATAGTAGGTGCATGGATGGATGGATGCATGGACAATTGCTTAGCAGCGTAACTGATTAGTAAATAGTGTTCCTTCTCCTACACTGAACATTTCTTCTGCTCTACCACTACTAGCATAGATTTTAATGTCATTTTCATTCACGTATGTACTTTCACTCTTTCTAGACTCATGGTTTTTGTCTGGGAGAACTTATTTTAGAAACAGAATAGGTTTCATATACCACAGGTATCATATTATACGTTGTACAATAAACAGGCATCTTAGTCTTTCTATCACGCATCATTGTTAAATACAGATGCACATGGAACTTTATGAAAATGTAACCTCAGAAATGAGCTTTCTGCACTCACCGGCTCAGCACAGTCTGCAGGGGTACAGTTCCTTTCGTTCCTGATGTGCGTCACTGCACCGTTCTGAAGCAGCAAGTCTACAAGGGCTTCGTTCTTTCCTATCACAGCCTCATGCAGTGCTGTATTTCCTTTGGCATTAGAAAGGTTAACAGAAGCTCCATGCTTCAACAAAATAAAATTGAAGTTGTAAAGACAGAGTAGCATGAAATGGAAATAGCACGTTACTATTCTGTACTATTCTGTTTTTCTCTGCTTTTATTTTCAATGTATGAATGAGAACAATGCCACAGAAGCCCTGTAGCTGTATACAGACGCAGAAAGCATACTCTAGCAATCACTGATTCAACAATAAGCCAACTGATCATACCATTTGCTACTCAACCACAGCCACAATATGATGGATCAGCTCACTTCATGTATGCATGTCCCTGGTACATATTCCAAGTTTAAGAGATATTATTAAAAAAAAAATCACAAAACCACCAAAAACCCCTCTGCAATAGAATCATAAGCAAGAAAACCTAACACCTACCACCAGAAAAGTTCCATAAAAACAGCTGGCTGTATAACAGTAATGTGATATTTGTCTAATAAAAAAAAACATGAAGGAAAGGGACTGGAAGGAGTGAGATGACAAATGCTCTTATTTTTTCCCTAAGTAGTTTTGACAAAGAAATGCATAACTGAAAATACTGATCCTGAGTACTGGATAAGCACAGATATCACACGGGAAATACGATTCTGAAAATTCTGTTATCAGTGATCTTACCTGTAACAATAAGGCAGTAGTCTCATACTGACCATTCAAGCATGCATAAATTAAAGGAGTATTTCCATAAATATCCTTTTTATTTTGTTTGGCATTGTAATCCATCAGACACTTTACCACCTATTGAAAGAAGTGACAACTCTTTAAAAAAACAGCTAACCATAATCATGCACTGAAAGCCCCCCTTCTTTTTTTTGTTTTTAATCTAGAATTGAAAAGAGATTGAAGAAAAAAGGATGGAGAGAACAAGTCTCATCTTTGCCAAACAGATGATAACCACAAGCATCTCTTCCTATCATACTAATTTTCATATTTTACCACACACTTTAAAAAAACCCAAAACAACCTTAAGCAGCTGAAAGAAAGGCCAGAAAATAAAATTCAGTGTATGTGAAAAACATACATATCAATAATTTAACAAAACATCCAAAACAAACCACCGCAGCAACAGTATCCTTTTCCCCTTTCCAAACTCATCAGAACACTTGGAAGGAGTTCTTGTACGTTGTAAATACCCCATGAACTAACCTTCATTAACCTACAGGTTTGAGTTGTATTCTTGTTTTCTTCTTGCTTCCCTAGTGCTTTGTCTCCCCATCATCTTCACAATTGTCTCAACTTTCTTTCCTCTTGCAGTCCTCAGCTCCTTGTTCTTAACACCCTAGTTTTCCACTTTTCTGCATATTCCCATTTGCCTGTCTGCATTTGCTTTTTCACGATGGTTATTTTTCCTCTCTCATTTACTCTCCCTCCAGTATCAACATCCTCCCCTCACCAGCTCGTGCTTCATTTTCACTGCTTATGCTTCCCCGACTTGAAGTCAGGGATGAGGTTCTCTCTTACCCTCAGAGTTCCACTTGGCTCATAAACTACTTAAATGAGTTGAAGATACAGTAAATATTTAATACTGTGGCTACTGAGGATACCAAGTCCATTGCATCAACAGATGTACACATAACCTCCTTGAACAGAAGGTTCAGACAGAAAACACACAGGAAGATTCAGCTGCACATGGTATTTTTAAAGTGTTTAATGTATGACAGTAGATATTCGCAGCACTTTCATTAAACCAGTATTTCAGGTCATTTAAAAGGAAAAGGTGCCTACTGAAACTGTTTCAGTTGAAAGATCCCCTTTCCATCTGGAGATTTTAGGCACATGTCATTAAAAAACAAACTAACTCTCACTGTTACTAGTATAGTCCTGTTGATAATTCATTGGTAATTACACAAAGCAGCTCTTTCTTTGTGGTTAAGTGTTAAATAGCTTGATTTATGAAGAAGCTCAGTTACCTGGAAGTGACCTTTCTGACACGCTAGGTGAAGAGGAACTGCATGCTTTGCGTTCTTGGCACTGATACTGGCTCCACGCTTCAACAAGAGTGAGACAAGTTCAGAGTGTCCATGCAGTGCAGCCATATGCAATGGTGTAAAACCATCTTGGTTTGAAACATTTACTCCGAGTCCATTAGCAGAGATCCGTGCAAATTTCTGTTGAGGAAAATACACAACAAAAATATGTAATTAATCATGCTGCTTTCTGTTGATCAAAAAGCAGCCAAATAACTCCTAAGTATACAAAAATCAGGCAGATGGACATTACAAGAACTTCTGCTACAGAGCCTAATTTGAAACCTTCAGAAAAGAGAGTTAGTAAGCCAGAGCAGCTTGGTAGTATTTTTCAATAGAACAATGAGTTTTACTTTTCTTCCAGCATGATAGCTTCATATAGAGAAATTCCAGGCAAAGTACTAATTATATTAAAAAGAGGCTGAAGCAGCACAAGTTGAGATGGAAGTAAAACTTACAGTTTTTATACAACTGTTAGGATGCTCTTACTTATGGAGAGTAATATCATGAGTTACTTTCATTTATGCTTTTAGAGACAGACACTACACACCTAATTTACTGCTACATGAAGCTTGAGATAATAAGGATAAAAACTAAAATTAATTTTATCCACGTGGAAGTAACACTGGCCCAGAGAACACACTCCCACGGGGAGTCAAGATAAGGAAACTTACCTTGAAGACAGTTCACACAGCAGTACAGAACATCCTTTTTTACTCCTCTCTCAAACTGTGTAGATGCCTAACATTTACAGTGGTAGAAAATCACTCTGCCCATCCTCAGTGTGCTTTTAAATGTATGCCTACCTAATACAGTGGTTAAGCAAGTTTACAAGTTCCCTCTACTTTTCATTCAGTAGGCAAATAAATTCCACAGCAAAAGCCATTCCTTCCTGTTATCAATCAAATGAACTTTATGGTCTCAGGCTCTGACATCTTTAGCACAGTTCCCTGTACTCAGGGTACAAGGACACACATTACCAGAGAATAAAGCACAGTGTGAATGTGAAGCATTTAAGGACAAATAGCACACTCAGCCTGCACAAAATAAACACAAGGTAGGAGGAGGGAATTTACAAGCTAAGCTAAGCAATCTCACATTTTCTCTGTTAAGCAAGATGGATATTATTTCTTCAAAGCAGTCAATACACTGAAAACGTATAGTTCAGGTTTATTTTGCAATGACTTATCCAGTTACGTATACCTTCAGACATAGTAATAATTTTTTTCCTGAGACGCAAGTAATTTGTTTTCTGTTTCCAAGAAGCTGGGATCATTCCTTATTTAATATATTTAAAAAAGGAAAAGTGTATTGTAAAGCCTGATTCTCCTGTACAGTCTGTGATAAATAAGGGGAAAGGAAGTCTTTGCAATTATCTTTAATCTCTGAAGGGGTTTTAGATATAGCTTATATGAAAGATGTCATGCAATTAAAAGAAGACTTTATCAGCATTACACCGATTATAGGATTAGCAGGTATTCCTTGCTAAACCGATTACTAACAGATAAGTAGATACTCTGTGACAGTTAGCAACGAAAACTATAAAAGAGAACCAAGAGAAACAGAGGCTTAGAAAAACATTTTAACCATTTATTCAAAGTTGTCCAAACCTTAGTAATAGTAGTCCACATATACTAAAAGCAAACTGCAAAGTTTTTTCACTCCATTAGATATTGAGCAAGTCTTTGAACACTGTTACTGTATCCAAAATTTTCTACAGTTCAATCAAAAAGAACAATTTCATGACATCAGATGAACTCTCTTAAGAGCTGTATATAATTGCTTTATAGACAGAGATACAGAGGTGTTAGGCAATATGAATGCTACTTCCATAGAGCTAAAATTACATTACAGCTATATAAATCATTCTTTTTATAGAATGAATATTCCAACCTTTTGCACCGGCCCACATTTTGAGCACTGGCATAATGGATGGCAGAATTCTGGTTTTGATGTACTGACTGTGTCATCCTCATCTTCCAAGTCTTCTTCCATCCATTCCAAGAGATAACGTACCTGGCAAAAAAAGAAAGTCCTCCTTTATAGAGTCCAAAACTTCCACGTCCTAATAAATCTGCATATGTAAACAAGTAAGACTTTACAAACATACATGTGTGAATATCTCAGGAAGACTACACAGCTACCTCCTGGCATCAGCTGCCCACAGGCCAAATTAAAAAAATCAATTGTTACTGCTGGCCATGCAGCTAGAAGTTCAAGTAGAGCAGTGCAGTAAATTATATATGACTTTCTGCTTGCTTAATCAAGACTTCAGTGTTCACCTATCCTCAAACCCTACAAATCCTTTTATAGTTCAGATGGTTTGTGTCAGCTCTTATCAATGCGAATTTTATTTCATCTTTTGCTTTAACGAGCATAAGAAGTGACAAAGATGACGACATTTAACCGCTATCCAAAACTTGGCAGGGGCACGGAATTTTCTTAGGTCTGTCACTTCCCAGGAGCTTGACAGTTTCACTTTTGCCTCAGTGTATGATGGCTCATTTTTGAGGAAGAGAGAAGCCCTTCAATAAAGATGATCTTAGGATTCGGAGCATTCGTGTGATGCTTACTGTATGTTAATTTCACGTTAAATTTTATGCAAAAAAAGAGCTGTTTAAGAAATACATTTTTCCCTTGAAATTCATTAATCCACTGTAAACTAAAGACATCTTAGAATTACTAGTGACTGTATTAAAGCTGCCATTATTACACCATCTGGCAATGTTAAGCCTGACATCTATCTAGTGCATCATTCTGCGTTGGTGTTATGCTCAATGAGACAAATCTTTCAGAAATCCGAGAAAGAAGTGGGAATTAAATTGGTCTTATAAGGGGGTGGGAGGGCAGGGTGTGTTATCTGCTTGGTTTTTAAATCTAAGTATCTTTGTTGAAAGCTGAATGGATGAGGTTGGTTCATCCATCACTAAGGAGCCACAGCGTACACCTGACCACCAAATCCGATCACTAGGAATGAGAAACCTCAAATTGATGTTAAGCAGCATTGACTACTTCTACACAGTATTTTACGGACTTAAGAGTTATATAAAGGCTTTCTTCAAGGCACTGCACAATGGGCTAAGACAACTCTTAACAGTCTCCACCAATAATGGAGCTATAATAATTTTCTACCTATTCAGCAACCACTAAACACATAAAAAGTACAGTCTGAGGATCTCCTCCCAAAAACATGCTGCATAACTCTGAAACATAATTTAGGAATAAAGCTTAATCTTTTCTATACTGATATTCCCTCCATAATCTTAAAAAATATTTATTTCTCACTACAGATCCAGATAATTTACCAAAGTGGGCTAAATTATAATTTCAAAATAATTTTATTATTTTATTATTCAAATTATAATTTTCAAATAATTTCAAAATGTAGAACTAGCTGACACTGGGTCAGCTAATTAAAGTAACTGTAATTGATTAACATCGTTATCTCCAATCTAAAGCATACTTGCTTTTGAAATTTGCAAGTGCTATGATGGTGACAAAGGTTGTTTTCTAGCTTCCTGAACAATCATGGCTTTATTTGTTTGGGTTTTTTTTGTACTCTTCCAGTCTCATTGCACTTTTTTTTAGTGCCTCCTCTTGCAAAGCAAAATTGGCTGTCACAGCAGAAATCTGCAACTGCACTAATGACCCTGCTGCTGCTTCTGTTCCTATGGAGACAGACCCCAGGCTGTCAGAACAAGATAAGAGTTTTTAAACAACGGTGTTTTTTTAACAGATATGCAAGCTGTAACCTTTGCCATCCAATTAGACAATTCTCTTTATAATGAACAGTTTTACATGAACTTGAGTAATGTGAAAGTAAAGCCACAAAAAATAAGGTGATTCTGTCATCTGAATGCATAGATTTCTATACGCTCTTCATTGCTGATTTCTGTTAAGCAGTGCTAGATAGTAATTTGCCAGCAAATTATAGCAATATATGTAATTTTCTTTAAGTAATTTTGTGATGCATTTTAGATTTTGACAAAGTCTGTGAACGGTTAATTGTAATACAATCATCTTTACTGCTTGCCGGGAAGATGGTAAATATCATCATTGTATCATATTTCTTGAAATGACTTAAGGGCAGACCTGCAAATAATTACTAAGATTAAGTTACATTGCAAACTAGGATAATGATATTTACTTAACAAATGAACAGTCCTTTCTTCTTCTATCAGCTGATATTTTTTTTTTCTATAATCTAACTGAAATAAAACATGAGAGAACCAATGTTAACATGACACGTATGTTGTGACACAGATTATCTATTTTATCATGTCTGTGTGATGCTTCATTAGCATACACAACTCCTGGTACATATCACCGAAACAAATTTTTCATAACATACATCCAGCAGAGAAACATTCTCACATGGGTCCGTAACACTGTTCTGTGAACCACAAAACAATTAAGTTGGAAGCAACTTATTGCTCAAATTTTCAGGAATAAAGGGCAATATAATTAAAAAATATGTCAAGACAGGTGGTAAGTATCAGAAGCCACAGACCATCGACTCTGAAACAGGTATTATTATAGCCATTAGCCATCTATTTGAAGTAAAATCCAAACTACAGGAAAGTTGTATGCCTCCAAGATTACTTCTCCATACTGACTGGTGTCACCTACATTTCCTCTCTGTATGAAATATTAATAAAAAGGTATCACAACAAACAAAGTAAGAGCCAATTTTCATTTATAGTACCTGTGCACAATTATTACATGCAGTAAAAATGCAATAAAGAGCACAAAACAAAGCATTAAAGAACCTGGGAATTTAGGAAACAAAAAGCATTTGTGGATTTAAAAACACTGTATTACTGGAATGCTTCCTAGGTCAAAAAAACTGCAAACTGTAAATCCCATCATTTAATTTCCAGAACTGGTGCACAGCACTGCCACTTGAGCACGTGCACCAATTCACATATGGGAAAAGATATTATATACTTCTGTGACACAGGAATAAGCAACTGGGAATAACAACACTTTCTATTGGGTTTACTGTAAAAAATCAGGTTTACCTGAAAACTCATCTATTTTGCCCTTTTTTTTTTTTGTTTCGTGCTGACTGCGTATCCAGTCCAGTATCTTGACCTCAGTACACATATCTTTTTACAGTTCTGTAATGCACCGTGCTTCCCATTTAGTAATGGCATTTGACAGTGCAGCTCGAACACCTGCATGTGAATAAATCGCTCTTTCACACAGTATCTCTTTTCAACATGCCTGACCTGCATGTTGTTCTTCCCAAATTCTTTGCACTAAGTCATAGAGGTGACTATGCATACATTTTTTAAATTACAGCCTTCACAAAGGAATTATTACACTTAAAGTAAGTCCTTTTTTACAAGAGGTCATGGAAATATCAAAATAATAGGACTTGGCACTGTAGGCAAAATAATCTGGGGAAATGGAGTGAATATTCTTTGTAGAAAATGAGATGAATTTGATTAATTGTTGCAGCAGAAAGGTATTACCCAAAGCATTCTTCACTTAATATTATTCATAAATAACTTCCTCAGTTTGAATGACATAAATTGGAATTCAATAATATTCAACAGCCATGCTAAGACTCACCATTTCCAGATCTCCATCAGCAACTGCTCTTAGGAGTTTTTCCACCTATGTATGAAGAAAACAATTCATTTGCTTTGTTAGTATTGTTATTAAGCTGTATATAGAAAATCCCGTGTCCTTTACTAACCTTCTAAGCTCATGGGGTAGGATTACTTCTGGCCCATTTCATATTTGTTGATGAAGTTTTAAAGAAAAAACCTTCTTCCTTTATGAAATACAAAAACTGTGCAAGGCCTGTGGTCATTTGATGATCTCTGACGAGTGGACCAGTATTAGACCAATTAAGTGTCTGCTCAGGCCAGCTAATGCCTGCACACAACTGCTCAGTGTAGGTATTCTACTGTTTATGAGCTCTGCAGGAGGGAAAGTGTGGGGTGAAGAAGGTGGAAGGTGTTTTTCAGTGCACTGATGCCATTCCCTTGATCCCTCTGATTGCTTGTGGAAGCAGGAGAATGAGATGTACTTGTACCCCTGCTTTTCCTCTGATTCTCTACATTCACATGAAGGAGTTGAGATCTAACCTGATAGAAATGGGATAGGTGCTAGGGAAAGGCAAGGTAGTACTATCAATAGGCAACTTGTTCAGCCTCTGCAGGTTGTTGAAGAATCTTTTAATAAGCTTTGTGAAAGTCTGTTTCAGCATTATAGCAAATTATTTTGTGCCATCATTACCCAAGCTGCTGCCGTGTAAACAAAGTTGTTTCAGTACTAAGAAACATCTTGCAAGTTGAAGATGTCGTAGAGTAACAGCTACTGTCACATTTCAATTTTTATCTAGAAATTACTATCTTGCTGACTGTGACAGCAGTGTTTGGTAAGGCAAATAAGGAAGTATGAGACTAAAAGGAAGTTATATTTTACTTATTTGATGGCTTTCTTCAGGCTTTTAGCAGAACAGGATGTATCTACAGGTAAAAGATCAGAGGCTAGATTCAATCTCTCCATCCATTTTTATCTCCTTCTAGGAAAGCTGATAAGTTTTATCTTATTGCTACCTCTCTAATACAAGGTGAAGCTCCTTGAAGTCATGCACTAGGCACTCAAGGCAGGATTCCTCTTGTCTAACTTTGAAAGTCTGAACGTTAGCCATCTAAACCTAAGCCAGCCATTTAAACTTCTTCTCTGGTAACTACAGAACAGAATGCAGTCAACGAATGGCACTTGAGTGCAACTGAGGTCAAACTAAGCATGTCTGAGACGAATTCCTCTCTAGAAGTACCGATTTCTCTTTGCTGATAAAGAAGGGAAAATTGATGTCTAAAGTTAAGACAACTGTCTTTCAGACATCTGACGTTAGGTGAGCCGAATCCCAATCTCTGCACGTATACATCTAAAATGGACTACATATATTAGGGAGATCAGTACCTCCCATAAATTTCCCCTGATTATATAGGATAATGTCACTGGAGAATGTAAAGGCCTTGATGATTGTCAGGAGCCAGTCTTATCAAATACAAGGTACCTAACAGTAATAGCAAGTGACTCACAAGCTCTGCTAATTTCTTTCCAAAAATAACAACTTTCTTACAGTTCTTAAAACTGCCTCAGGCCTTAGCAGTGGAGGAGCATACAACATCTGTTATGCAGCTTATAGATAATTTATTAAGAGTACTTAGGGCAGAATGTCTGCCTCATGCATTTCCTCATCTTTCCAGTTTGCTTTCTTGTTCCTCTACGGAACAGAAGTACCTTCCTTTAAATGTAAAAACAGATGAAACAAATCTACTGCAATTCACTTGCATGCTTAGTTTTTCTGTTGTGGAACAGAAATTATGCAAGGAGTTATTAGTTCCAACAAAGGAAGTTCCAAATTTACACATCTGGCTCTTTTACTCTCTCTTTTCTAAGTTGTAAACAAGCCACGAACAGGACATACACCATGACTGGCTCATTTAAGCAAAGCGTTTAATTCATCTGCAGTATTGATTAATAAAGATCTAACTGCATCCATCCCCTTAATCCATGGTCTAAGCCTTGAAGTCTGGAAAACTGACCTTATCAGCTTCCCACTGCTTCCAGTGGCATTCCTTCCACGGAGCGAGCTCTCGGGATTAGGCCCTTGCGTCTTTGCTTACTGAGAATGAGAGCAGTGAGCCCATGTGAAACTTGGCAAACAGAAATGAACTAAAGCTGGTTTACAGAAGAAGGTCATTAACCCCAAGAACATAAGGTGTAAGCTGCTTGTAATCTTTTTCCCTGGTTTGAACTACAGTCTTAGCTCTTGGGGTGATAAATCTGTTCCTTTAAGGAAAAATAAATCCTCAGCCTATGAGACGAACTTTTACGTACGGTATAGAGTGCTTGACTCTGTACAAACAGGGAGGTAGACTCCTACACTGAGACTCTCATACAATAACTGATAATGAAGTATGAAGTAATACTGGCCAGTCAAACTTTACAACTTTGAGTTTCTTGAACATTTTTAGAAAACAGAATTTTTTTGCAAGAGAAGAACATTTTAGCAGGAAAATGAAGAATCTGAATGTAAAGGTGATGTGGAGAGTTACAATAATACTAAGGAGGACAATTTGGAAAAAAATGGCACAGGACAACAGAGGAAAAAATAGAGACGCATCAGAAGTGGAGATATGACAGTCTTGGGAGGAGATAAACTGAAAGTATGGATCTGAGTTCCCACACGAAAAATATCAGAGGACTGCACCTTGGTTGGTGCAGACAGAGCAAAACCAGTGAACACATACGTGCAAGATATTTAGCATATCGTGTGTACTCCTTCACATGTTACAAAATTTATTTCCTATGCCTATTTTGAAAGCTTGTCTTAACATTCTAGTTTGTTAAGTTGTTTGCCAGTATGCCTGTACCAGTCTCTTTTCCCTGACAGGTTTTGTAAGCTACCGATGACATTTAATTCCAGAACAGGACAGCAAGGTCCTTGGGGCACTGTCATTATAAATTCAACAAATTCTCAAATTATGTAGTTAACTGCAGTATATCTGAACAACTACTCCAAATATGCTTTCAAATTTTCCTCAGAAATAGCCAGCAGAACAGTCGATACCATACAAAAATAAGTGTTTAGATACTGAGATGACAAGCACCTGAGGATAGCAACATATAATTTTCCAAATCAGACAGAAGGCTATTCTTGAAGAAGCAGTCTCAAACAACGCTGCAAAATATCACTCTTGAAGCTTCCTTCACTTTGCTTACTGTCAAAACTTGTATCTCAGTCTTACCTCTTTATAACTATTTTTTACATCTTCTTGCCTTATATCAGTTGATGCTGATGACAGGCTTGAGACAGATGATCCTCTGCTGAAAGTTTCTGCTGAGCGCTGAGGAGACCTAAGTGGTGACTTACAGTTGGAAAAAAAATAAAATCAACCAAACAAAAAAACCCAGAAAAATTTATGTATCAAATTAAGCAGGTTCAACATAGGCAAAAAAAAGTGTAGCAACTTGCATTTGTTACCTCAGAAGCACTCTGTCCTCTTTCAAACGCTAGATAGTTTAATTCCATCAATGACAAAATCTGCATAAAAATATTAATAAAGAGAAGCAATGTAACTCCACTTAAAGAAGAATCTACTGACTGAAAGACAAAATTAGCTGACAACCTAATATTAGTAACAGATTATGACTGAGCAGATTAAAAGTACCCATTTACGAGTTTATGTTCTATACCACAGACTGTATTCATGCTATTAGATTTAAAATGTGACCGTTCTTCCTTACAGGGAAACACACATTTTGCCTTTAATAGTACCAGGCCACAGAATCCTATTAGCAGGTAAACATCTACACCTCCGTGGAATTGCATCAGAAAGAAATCAGGCTAGAATATAAAGAGAAATACCTTGGAATTTAATGCACATTGTAGAGAAGTCTCTTTCATTCGGTTTTGAATTTCTGGATTTGCCCCATTTTGTAAAAGCACTTCTATGATCCCTTGATAGCCCCAGCGAGCAGCTATATGGAGAGGAGTATCTCCCTTTTCATTACCAGTATCTAGTCTGCAG
>NW_010161366.1:0-2975 GCF_000695765.1 Mesitornis unicolor | reverse complement strand
AATGCACATCATAGTAGACTAAAGCTTTGACACACTGGAAATAAAAGGAAAGTTATCAATAAATTACAGCATTGTCTCTCAATTTATGTAACGTGCAAACCTAAAAAGGACTTTTTATTGCTGCTCATATAATCCATTGCCTAAAGGGCAGTCTTTTACAGTTCAGTGTCATTAAACAAAGAGTTAAATAACTCAGCTAAATTAACAAAATACGACTATCTTTAATGTGAATGCATAATAAAAATTGCTATGAACTCCTGAAAAAAGTTCCAATTTACAGCATTAAATAGTTAGCCTCCAAATCTTTTTTATTTACTTTTTAAAAAATGTAAGCTTAATGCAAATTCACATCACAACTTAATTCCATTCCACTAGAATGTCCATTTAGTTTGTTACAAAACAATTACTTACATCCTCATGACCATAAGTGCAGGCTAAATGAAGTGGAGTATTTCCATTATTGTCCTGCACATCAGTACTTGCCTTATAGTGCAGTAGGAGAAGCTTAAAAGAAAAATAAAAGTAGACATTTAAGAAACTGAAAAATTAATGGATAAACAATTGGTACTCTGTAGATTCCTTTAGCTTTCTAGCACGACGAAGCATTTCATGAAAAACTAGCTATATCTCTTCTGTTTCAGACACTATTCTCTCCTGTTTCATACTGCCCTCTTGACATTACAATACTGTTTTTACCCCACCAAAAGAACCAAATAAAAGCTGATTCTTACGTATTCAGAGTTGTCAGTGAAAAAATCAATCACATACTGCAGAAAATACTGCAATACATATATTAAATGATAATTTATCCTGTATTTTAAGAGCCCATATAAGTGAAGACACAGTTTAATTTCAAAAGTGCTAATTGAAGAATCTCACAAATACAAAATTAAAGTACACAATAATTAATGTAGTTACACAGCCTATCCTAAACACAACGTGAAGTCAATTAATACATTCCAATGACTGCAACGGGTCTTCTGTCTCAATCAAGAGCAGATATGTTAACAGGCTCTTAATTTGTACTATGTATTAGAGATTTATATTAACAAAATCGATTCATTATCAGCCATGCATAGCTGTCAATTGGTTATTACAAATGGGTGAAAACCTTGGAGTATAGGAAAAAAGAAAACATCAGGCAACTACAATGACAAAAGATCCTCAATTCTGGCAGCTTACACAGTTCTGGTAAGAGCTTCTCAGAAGACCTAAATGACAGTAACAGCAGAACAGCTTAGAGCCATGTGTTTATTGTTTAGGTTAAGTATTTCTTTTTATTTCTAATTAAGCCTTTTGGTGCTTACTGTAACATTTTGATATCCCTTCTGACAGGCAAGGTGAAGTGGAGTTGAACCATGGTAATCTGTAGCATTGACTATGGCTCCTTTGGATACTAGTAAATCCACTAATGATGTTTGCCCTTGAAAAATATGCAGACATTAAAAGGAAGTAGTAAACTTTGCACAAGAACATTGCTACTTTTCAAATTCAAACATGAACTATAAACCAAGATACCCTGCATTTCTCCATAAAAGAACCTTCAGCTAAAAGCAAGCTATGATTGTATCATACGAGTAAGAAAATAATGGAAAATAAAGCTATGTCACATAAAATACTCTCCTATTTGGATTCAAGATAATCATAATCAAAAAAGGACATTATTTAAAAAAAAATCTCACTGAGAAAATGAATACATCTTCTAATAAATGTAAGATCAACAGCACAACGAACATTACAAGACAAGAGATGGAACAGATCTACCAGGCATAGCCAGCTGCAGGACAAAGAAAAGATTAACTTCTCAATCTTCCAGTTCTTTAAAACAGGACTGGTTTCTGGTAACACATTTTTACTTTCTTCACAGCTGAAGAAAGAAGTACTGTGGTAACCATTAAAGCAAAAGTAAATAGCCAGCAAACAAATAAAACAATAACTTAGCCAGAAGATACTGATCTTAAAAGAACATACAATAACTTCAGTTTGTATCAAGATACCAGTTTTCATAGCAAATAAGCAGAAAACAATTTAATGCAAAAGTCAGTCCTTAATGCAAACTTGGAAAACATGCTAACATACAGATAAGAAGCATAAGAAGTAGAAAATACTATTGAAGAAAACCACTAATACTCACCACAGATAGCAGCTATATGAAGTGGTGTATATCCCCGATCATCTCGGGAAAATGGAGTGATAATGGAAGGATCATTCAGTTTCCTTTAAAACACAATGGTTTAAAAGCAGCTCAGTTACCTATGCAGCAATGGTAAGGAAGAGAGAAAGAAAAAAATTGCCAAGGCCAACATAAAACTGATTTTGGAACTTTTCATCCTTTATCCTTTCACATTGACAAATGATTCTATACAGAGTTTTGTGTTTTGTTAAGAGACGTGGTTTTGTCCAAGATGGTTAAGTTAGCATCAAGAGAGGAAACTTTTCACACCATGTTTACCAAAAGACATAAAGCCTCCATCACCAAATGGGCTGGTTTCACGGCACTCAGTATTCTCCTAATATTTATTCTGCCTTTTCAAACCACGTAAACATACACTCTCTACTACATCCCAAACTGCTACCAATTTCCTCTACAACCAAAAGCAGCACATTTTTTAAAGTAAATCTTAGATGAAGACTTTTACTTAGCTTCTTGTGTATTTGTGAAGACCAAAAATGCTTACCCAGAAACTAGCTTCTCACATTTGTCACAGTAACAGAGTGGATGACACATTTTCTGTACAGTGTCCTTATCACTGTCACCTTGACTTAGTAATCGCTCCACTTCTTCCTGATTACCTGAAGCAATATGCTACAAAAAGCCAAGAGAAGAGAGAATGAGGAACCAATATAAAAAGCCTCCTCTTAAGAAAAAGAAAACAACCCACAAAGAAGAGTAATTTACTGAAGCACAAAATGAAAGGAACCAATTGTAAAAGATGCATTCAAGCACCTCTTCAAGCAATTGCTAAGGGAAATCC
>NW_010161365.1:0-1754 GCF_000695765.1 Mesitornis unicolor | reverse complement strand
CACATATATACACACACACATATATACACACGCGTGTATATACACATATATACACACGTATATATATACACACACATATATACACATACATATATATACACCTATACACACACATATACACACACACGTATACACACACATATATACACACATATACACACATACACATATATACACACCTATACACACATATATAGACACACGTGTAGATACACATTTATACACACACACATATATACACACATACACACATACACATATATACTTATATATACACCTATACACACACGTATACACACACACATATGCACACACATATATACACACACATACACACCCATATACACACACATATATACACATGCACACACATATATACACACACATACACACCCATATACACACACATATATACACCTATACACACATATATACACACACATACATATACACACATGTACACACATATACACACACACATATACACACACACATATATATACACACACATATATACACAGACATATACACACATATATACACACATACACACATATATATGTACACACATATATACACACACATATACACACACATATACACACACACACACATACACACACATGTATACACACACATACACAAACACACATATACACACATACGTATACACACATATACACACACACACACACACACACACACAGAGATATTCTACAAATATAGCAAAAAGAATAAAAACAATTGGAGACCTGGCAAATGTCTTGCAAAAACTGCTATCAGGAAAACAAACGGGGTTTTTTAGTTCCCATGCCCGTATTTGTATCCCCTTTCTGAGCAAAAATGTGACCTTCGGAACAGGGCAGAGGGGTCAGGAAGCGCCGCGGCATCTTTTAATTGCCTGTTGGTTTGGACGTCCGTGTTTGTTCCCGTGAGCCTCTCAACGCCGTACTTTGTACGCGCCACCCTCGCCTTTACAGCGCGTGGCCACGAGATAAGGAAAGTAAACTCCAGCCTCTGTCCGCGGCCGACCGAAGCTGGGACTGCAGGGCTTTTTCTGGGTGTCAATATTAGAGCGCTGCCCGTGAGGAGTATCAATGATGCACCAGGAATCAAACCATAGCGTAAACCCAGTTAATTTGGCAAAAAACAGGACGTATTGTTCTGCTCCTAAGGGGAAAAAAACCCGTGGGGGTGGGGAAACCGAGCTCCTCCTAACACGGCTGCGTTTGTAAGGTCGAAGGCTCGCTTGTATTAATTACGGGAGCAAACCCAAAACAGCCTTGATGAGGATGTCACGCGGTCCGGGGCCACCCTCAAAACCAGATTTGCTGTTTATTAATTAGTGATGGGAGGCAAAGCTCCCTGAGCCCGAGCGCACCCTACGTGCCCGAGCAGATCCAGTATTTCAGTACCTTACTGGTTTGTCTTTACTGGCTTTCGTATGAAGCCAGCGATACCTCGGCGAGGTGAGGAGTTGCCCGTGAGGTGCTGAGAAGCTGTGGGGACGCTCCGTGCTCTGAGCAATTTGTGAACCAGCCCATCCTTGGGCTCTCGAATGCAAAGTCGTTTGTTATTATGGGAATTATGTTGTACCAGCAATAGGATCAGCATTCGGGGTTATCTACACCTGCAAAAGCGTGCTTTGTATGTGAGTTCTTGAAACCACCTCCTGTCGAAAGCATAACTTTGCTGAAATAATTAGGTAGAAATGCTTCTGGTACAATTGGGAACCAACAACCCGGTGCAGCGCT
>NW_010161364.1:18878-26394 GCF_000695765.1 Mesitornis unicolor | reverse complement strand
TCTGGCCAGTGAGACTGGGCACTCGGCGAGCCTATCCCTCCCCTGTTGTGTACCTGCTAAATCTGTCCTGGTGTGCAAGTAAGAACTGATCTGAAAGATTTTTCTTGGGATTTTTTTTTACCTCAGTTGTTCTTACAAACCCTTTATTTCCAGGGAAAACGTGGACGTGGTTCTGCTCACACTGAGGCCAGTGAGATGAGGCATAATTTTACATCTGGTCCATTGCTTGGACCATCTTGAAACCCTCATGGGCCTTTTTTGAGTTTTATTGGCAGAAAAAAAACAAACCACAGCAGTAATACCAAATTTTAGAACAAGTTTGTAAAGAACATGATATGGGGCAGCAGGAGAAACCTCACCTGAGAATGTCCTTCCCCAGCAACTCACTCGTTCTCTATTTTAGTGATAACTCTGAGATGCAAATCCATTTGAGCCCCTGAAGCAGTGAACACAAGGATCACTACTTGCTTCTGAAGTTGCCGGTGTCCTGAGACCTCATCTCTGGGTCCTGATCTACAGTCCTCTTCTTGGGTTTAATACTTCTTACTACTAACCAGAAGAGAACAATGTCTGTTGTGGGAGGCCTGGGACTCTGCAGTGCATTTAGCCTTTTCTGAATAAGGAATGCCCTGCTGTCTGCACCAAAATATTTGAAGTGGCTGTGCCAGAACATCTTTCTGTAGTAGATGATGTGGCAAATTTACACCAGTTATCAAATATGAAACCATTAATACTGATGGATTTGTTAATGAAATAGTTTCACATTACATTTTTAGAAATGTGATTTTCAGATGCAGAATGATTAAGTATGACTTAGGACTATGATTTCTATTAAGTATAATTTGAGTGATTTTATAGTTCAAAAACATTTGATGCATGAGTCAATCTAAACATAATATAGCAAATATATCTTAAAATTTCTGTGGTGCATGTTTCTGTACAAATTTTGACAGACTCTAGAGATCAAGCTTGCCTACCAGATGCATCAAAAACCCTCAGTCTTAGTTTAGGATACAGATCTTCCAAAGACACACATCATTTTAGCTCCACTGAAATCAAATGGACTTGCCTATTTATACTCAGACAGGAAAAGTTTACAGGGAATTTTAGTGACAATGAAGGCCAGTTGATTCTCAATTTTTGCATAGTGTTTGGAGAGTTGTATGTTCCCTAAATTCCTCTTTATGTCATTTCCTTTTAGAGGAGTGAGAAACGAAATCAGTCTTGGAAAAATGCTGTCCTCTCGTCCCTACATGATTAGACATACTTATGACAATAGTTTCCTTGTGTCCCCAGGATAAAGACCTGTTAAGCTGGATACAGAAAGGAGACAGTGCCCCGTGCTAAAGAAGTGAGGAAAAAAACAGGAACACAGATATGATTCACCTAGAGTGGTACAGGAGGTCACCAGCAAAAATGGGCTCAGAAATCAGTCTCCTGGCTGCCAGCTCAGTACCTTAGGTCAAAGTCCTTCTGAGTCAGCAATGACTTAAAATATTGCCAAACTGAAGAAGTATCTCACAAATATTACAAGGGTTTCTCTTAAGAAGCTTATTAAATAATAATAAGGAAGGCATTAGCCTTTATCCCTTTAGCTGACCTACGTGAATTGGCACTTCATTGATTCTGTGCTTTGAAACCAGTGCTACCTGAAGAGCCTTTCTGAAACCATGGTGAAAGACCTCCACTGAAGCTGGATAGGGTTGTAAAGGGTAAGATGGAAGAACACACATACTGTGATGCTCCAAATTGACCATCCCTTTCTGCACTTATGGTCAGCTCTAGACTTTTCAATTATTCTGCTGTTCTGACACTGCACTTAAGAAAATTCATAGATATTTAGGTTACACTATAATCTAATGAAAACTTTAGAGGGAATAGGTCTATTCACTCTGATTTTTTGGGATGCCACTGATGGTTGTTTCAGTGGTGTGTATCATTTGCACTGTGGGCAGAGATCCCAAGGGGGCTGAGCTGTTCTGCTTCCTCTCATTTTCATAGGAACTGCATGTGTAAAGACCTGACCAGGGTAGAAGCCTCAGACATTAAAGTTCTCTGATATGCAGACATTATGAGACACTGCAAATATCTCTTCATGATTAAATACATTAATCACTTTCTGACACTTTAGTGTGTTTTTTGTCAATATACAGTTTTATATAGATTGTTCACTTCTTGAATTTTCCCATTAAACTTATCCCCAAACACTTGGTTTTTGCTCAGTCAACACTACCACTAACAGCAATAACAGAGCTGCAGGGCAAGGACCAATAGCTAAGATCTTAGTACAACACAAATTCATTAGACAGACTAAATAATTTAGGCACATTTGAAAAGCAAATGAATGTAGAGGTGTTCCCTTATGATTATTGCCCACATAGATTTTTCTTTAAGAGGAAAAACATAAATTAATAAAGGCCAGAATGTCTTTAATGACAATATTAGCGGCTGTTCTGTGGCTATTAAGTCATGCACTCATTGTAAACTATATTGATTTTTTCATTGGATAAAATTCTCTGGTTAAATTGTTATTTGCAGCTATAATCCAGACCGGCTGTATTGGTCATTATCATTATAAAATGTGGTCAGAAAGTTTTTCATTGAAGTTCTGACCACGTATTTTCAGAAAGATCCCTTAACAACGTCAGGGAGAATCAGATACCAACTACAAGCACAGTAGTCACTGCTTTTGTGAAGCTGTTGACACTATTGATTAATGGAATGAGTTACAGGCTCTTTAAAAGAGTATACAAATTCTGTGAATCATACTACATGTTTTCACAACAAAATTAATAGCCTAACTTTTCAAAACTTATTGTGCCTCTGGATGCCACCATTACTGCCACTTTCTGTAGGAAGACTCTAAAGAGTGCCTTAAAAATGTCTTACTGAGAAAATTCCAAGCCGTAGCAGTTGAGAATACCCTTATGATAGGCAGGGCACATGAATTTAAGGGATTTTCAGAGCTTTGAGAAATCAGTCCAGAGATTGGTAGCTGCTACTGGATTCCTATCAAAGATCAGTGTGAACCAAAATTGTGCATGTTTGCGGCTTTCAATCAGCGGCTTTCCTGTACATTTCATTGACAGAGAGCAATCTTGCCCTAGTAAGACTTGACCAGAAATGACTTTTTGCCACATCCCATGACCATGCTCACTTTCCAGCTAGTTAAGTCTGGCTTGCTGTGCAATGAATCTTATTTGAAAGCTCTCTCTTTGTGCTTGTGTTCAACTAAGGGGTATAACCACAGCCTGGAAATCTTCATATTTCCCCAGTCATCTTGAGGCTTCCCTCTCTTTTGCAAGATGAGGCATGTGATTGTGGCATTCCTATAAAAAAGGTTCCTCCCTGACCCTCAGATGAAATGTTTTATCCTAGAATTACTAGTTCTTTCTCTCATGTGCTGTGATAATTTACTGCATTTGCAAATTAAATGCCTGATCCAGTGAACATTCACATGAGTAGTTTCACAGAGTTCAGTCAAAATCTTCATACATGCCCATAAAGGATTTCACCTTCTCTAAGAGGACAGCTTCAGTATTGGCAATTTGCTGCTTTATTCAGGAGGAAATGGTCAGTTAAGACTGCCTAGGTTTGTTCTGCTTATTTGTGGTCCTGTTTTTTTTCTGGAAAGAGTTATATGAAGGAAAAAATATTTTTTAGAAATGTAAAGGTCATATATGGATGACTAGAGCTCATAGGAGATGAGAAAAAGAGAAGCTGAAAAATGTGTATACAAAAAGCCTTTTTAATTTTCTCCATACTAGCTGGTACTGTACAGAAACATGTTTTCTTATGCTATTTTGGGTTAGAACATTACAATTTATAATGATTGCTCTAAAGGGTCCTTTGCCTTTTATGTGTCACCATTGGCCACCAACCATAAAGAATTTGACACAGTTTGTGTTACTCATCCTGTTTCTAAGACAGACTAGGTCATGCCTAAAGCTTTCTTCCAGTTCTATATTCTCAGACTGTCTGAGGTCCTCAAGCTCTTTTCTTCATTGCTAAAGCAGGAAAGAAATCAAAGTCCAGAGCTATGGGAAAGAATTTGGCCCTAACTGGACTCTGTGCATGTGCAATAACTTGTTCCTGAAACAGTATTTTTCCTGTGGCTATTTCATTGCATACCTAATGTTACAACATTGTGGAAGTATGTGGTACCCTTTGGATGCACATTAATGTCCTATGGGACCCAAGACACAACTCACAAGGCAGTGATTTATTCTCTTGCACAGAAATGCCAAAAGATGCCTGAGATGCCATTAAATGCATTACACTGAAGTAAAACTTGGAGCTTTCAGCAACCATTAATTAATGGAGGTGGCATGATCTGTTTACAAGAGTTATGTTTTCATATGAATCATGTGACAAAGGGCCGAACACATCATCAAGTCTTCAGAGAAATTAAAAGATACTTCACTAGGTATATGGGACTCCTTTTCTGTTGATCTCTGCAACTTAATACTGTTTTTGAACCTCCTCTGTTTTCATCTTTGAAGGGTTGAGAACCTCCAGAACAGGACTGAGAGTTTCAGCTTTTCTAGGGGCAAGCTCCCAGCAGTTACTATCTTGAGCCACTTCTTACTTTTCAAGAATAGAGCCAGGTATTGCCTAAATTCCAGTTATTCTTGCTTAGGAGCTGAGCAATGATGAGAGGCTTGGCTTGGGGTTTGGGCACTCAGTGAAGTAGTGACTAGCGTCTCTGCACAAGCTATTCTCTACAACCATGCTTCAGCTGCCAATGCATACAACACATCCATGAAGACCAAGTGTAGTGGCACAAGAATCCTACCTTGTGGCCCCATTCCTGGCTTTATTATTGCCTTCTTGGATCACTTGGTGAAGAAATCAGATTTTTGAAATATATAACCGTGTCTTAATTGAGATGCTTAGCTACTTTTGAAAATTTAGCCTTTAATTCATGATTCCTTAATCCAAGAGTTGTTGGGAGGGTAAATATATGATGCTTTGGTAGGCATGCAAATTCTACAGTAATAGAGGTCTTATATGTACTGAAAAGGTACAGCAACTTTTGATGATCATGTAGATCTTTTCTACCAGGAGGATAAATGAGAATTGATGCATAAAGGAAGTCAGGAAGACCTGCTTAAGAATTTGCTGAACAGCGATGTCTTTTTTGATAAATTCTTTATGTCAAATGCCAACAAGCTTAAAAAAAGAAAGAGTGCTGTAATTGTGATATCCTGTTCAGGTTACACTACCCTCAGGGAATCTGCTACTAGTGACTGAGTTAATTAACGAGAAATTGTTTTATGTGTTACAGAATTCGAACCAGCCCCCTGCCCCAGTTTCCCTGTCTGCTTATTTTTGCACCGGTGTGAACAAAGAAGCCATTTGCCAATGGTTTGTTAACCTGTTACTCTCACTAAGCTTTCATGTGTAACGCTGTGGAATGCAGGGTTGTGTGTATTACAGCTGAGAGCAACGTCTCCTTGTATCAGATATTCTGCAATCATTGTGTAGAAAAGTGTAAAACAAGTACCTTCAGAATCTATGATAGCAGTTTTAGGTATTATAACCACTTCTTTCTAAGCTTGTCTACAAGATTTGTGCCATGGCACTGTGGGAACGGTTTTGAAGAGAGAAATTCAGTGATGCAGCTTCCTATTTAGCATCATACTTTTAAAACACCTTGGAAATGTGATTGCTGGTGCATAATTTATATTACAGGTTTTTTTGTTGCTTCCCTTAAGTATCTTCTGGGTATCTCTTGAGCAAATGAATGTCATGGGGGGCAAGTTTTTCCCGTAATTCTTATTCCTTTGGGATTATGTGATTATCCTTTCATGCTAAAATAGTTTTATCTTCACAACTATTTACAGGTGTATGCTGCTATTACCTAAACTATAAAAATGGACTGTGCAATAGTACTAACTCATTTAGTGCAGTTTTGTTGGAAAGGGCTTGAATTGAATAAGCATCCCTGTTTTTAATGGGATTATGTGACAGATGGGGTAGATACAGATAAGGCTGCACAATGCATCTTCAGTCTTTCTTTAACAAACAGAGAGGCAGCTCCTTTTCAGCTCACAATTGCAGGCACATTTTGTTCTATTTTGAAAGAATGCGAGAAATATTTTCTTGATTTTTATCTGCTTTTAATTAAGCTTCTTCAACAAAGAAAACATTTGTTACATTTTTCAAGCAAAATAACAAATAACTACTCTCCATTCAGATGCAGACTTGCCTCGAGTGGGAACAGCTAAACTAACGTGCTTTTTAGTCATCTGATTATGGTAGCACTAAGTGCGTTTACAGTTATAAGATTTTGCATAAAAGAAATTATTAAATTTTGTTTGGAAATCTTGTATGTCAAGAGATATGTATTAACTTTCTTCCTTAAAGCTAAGTCATGACACTGAAGTATTGCATCTGTGTGTGTATACAGATGGGCGTGTATAGATGCACATCCATACATTCCCATGGTTCTGAATTTATCTGGCCCGCATACAAGGACAAACCCCTAATGTTAACTCTACTTGCTACCACCTCACTTATCCAAAGGCTGATTTGGCAATGAGGAACTCTAACCACACATCTGCTCTTCACCCATCACAATTTCTGCAATTCCCTGCTCACACTTGTACGTGGCTCCTGCTGTGGACTCAGGTCCACCAGTCTTATCATATACTTTTATGTCTTCCTGACAGAAAAGTATCAGCATCCCTCATGGAAAAAATTACCCAAAATGTCACATTATCTACTAGAAACTAGAAAACAGAGAGAATCTTAAAATAAAATCTTGATCCCCATTGAAATCAACAGTGAGCCCCCTGTTGGCTGCCTGCTGGCCTGAATTTCAGACAGACTTTGTACAGTTTCATTTATTTTGGAAGCAGAAAATCGGACTGAAGTATATTTACAGCAATTATAGTTTAATAAGTGTATTTTCCCCCTCCTGCCTATGAATGCAGGTGTTTCTGTTACCAAAAGATCAATTACACAAGTTCATAAATTGCCACACAAGTGCAAAAAAACTGAGATCTAGTACCGTGAAAGAATTTAGTGTTCTTGTACTGAAAGAAACCTTCTGGGAAAGATAAAACTTCATACATAAAATTCCCTCTTCAGTTTTACAGATGGGTTAGATTTTGTTTGCAAATACAGAATTTTGGGGGTTTCACAGGCTTGAGTGTTTCTCTGCCTGGACTGTTTGATGGTATCATATTCATGGAAAAAATATGCTTTGGTTGAAGAAGAAGAGACATTTAACTGCTGGACTAATGTGTAAAAACATCCTTTTTAAAGCTACATGAGTTTTGTAACAATATTATTTGTGTATTGTTGTTTACATGCACAGTTTATACATATAATATAAACAAAACCCTTTTAAAAGGTAGAGTATCTTATGTCTTATATATTTAGTCTAGAATGTGAGATGTGTTGTTGCAATACAAATCTGAATTTTAAATTGTGAGATTTAAATGATTGCAAAAATCTGGGTGGAGTCTGAAGCACCAGTTTTGCAACCAAATGATGATACTGTGCATCT
>NW_010161364.1:0-18847 GCF_000695765.1 Mesitornis unicolor | reverse complement strand
TGAACCCATGTAAGTATCTGTGTAGACACACTTAACAAGTGCAAGACAAAGGACATTGTAATCTATCAGTTTCAGTGGTTTAAAAAAATATTACTTTTCTGCTGCTAATTTCTGT
The DNA here is from genome assembly GCF_000695765.1 of Mesitornis unicolor. Classification (NCBI taxonomy): domain Eukaryota; kingdom Metazoa; phylum Chordata; class Aves; order Mesitornithiformes; family Mesitornithidae; genus Mesitornis; species Mesitornis unicolor. The sequence continues at coordinate 18,732 of NW_010161364.1, read as the reverse complement.
CCTTCAGCTGGAAATTACTGTCTCTCAACCATGATTCAGTATCTCAATGCAAGGTAAGACTAGTTAGCTTATACCATAAAGTTTGGTTTATTTGAATTTAAATATTCTACTAAAAGAAGACTGTGGTTTTTTCTGGTATTGTTTAATGATAGCAGTTTAAGGCCAAGGCTAAAAAGGAGACTAAATTATTGCACAGTAATTCCCCTCAGGCTTCTAAACACGCTGTGATCTGGACTAAAATTCTCCTCTTCTGGACTAAAGCGTCTATACACACACCAGAGAGCTTTCCTGGGACAATCTATTCCACTTGAGTTAATCCAGTTAATTACTTTGTACTGATGAGTCTTGAAAGTCAGTTCTGCCTTTAGCATTGAAACATTCTCAGAAATGTATGACTTTTCTTAAAACAACTTTGGCACAAAATAGCAGATTAGAAGAAACAGCAGGGATTTTGAAACATTGCTTTGCGTTTTCAAAATCTTCCTTCTCCTGGCTGTTGGCATAATACATACAGTGCCAGACCATCCCACAGCCAACACTAGAAGTGTGCTTATTTGAAGCAGAGAGAGATTTGGTCCCATGTTTGCTGTTACAGATGTTTGTCCAAAAAGGGCCCCCATGCTGCTCACAGTGATGTACGTGCTTCTTACCCATAAGCAGCGCCATTGAACTCATGGAGACTTGCCTGCATAAAATACACGTGCAAGTTGTTTGCTTATTTGGGGCCAAAGCATGCAAATGTTAATTGAGCATTGCTCTGTGCACAATTTATACAGCCTGTAGATGCAAAGGGATGTATGTTCTGCTCTGTTACTGGACCATATGCTGCGCCCCATTCAGCGGCTTCTCCCTCATTGCTGGCGAATCTTCTTAAGTTAATATGGGGCACCAGCGATATTAGCAAAACAACAGCTTGATCCAATCCTGAGTAGGTTTCTTTGCTAATATGGCTTCTGGCTGTGAGCCTCAAGAGTTAATGGAAATTGGCAAAAGGGACTATGTCCCACTAAAGGCAGTTCATGGCATTAAACAATTATGCAAGAATTTTTTCATTGGAAGCGATGAGGGATGATGACATTGCTCTTAATATTTGACCTTCCCAGTTTCAACTGCTCAATACCTCTTACTGTACACAGAAATTGCCAAAATCCCACCTAATGAGCTGAAAAATGATACATGACAGATTCTGATGGCTAACTGCAGCTAGAAGAAGAAAGACTGCTAGAGAACAAAAAATTCCCAATCTTGATTCTATTTCTCTATTTTTTTCCCAGTTATATTGAGTGTTTATATATATAATTTGAAGGCACAGATAAATAAAAACTTCATTCAAAGCAAGCTGGAGTCAAGTGAAGTTCTGTTGTTTTTAATGTCTTTTTGGCTCAAATCCTGCAGTATATTCACAAAGTTATTGGGTACTCATAGAATTTCAGGTTTCTTTTCTTTCTGGGAAAGCTGTTTTGGTCTTATTCCAAGGAGCACTGTTTTGTTTTCTTCTATTTCTGTGAGATTTACACCCAGTTAACTCTTTTGACTTCAAGGAAAGGGAATAGTTCCTGAATTAAACTGGAATAAGAATATTACTAAAAATAAGAGGATCATGGGGGCAGACTGCTGTACCATTAAGTCAATGTGTAAGAATTACAGTGTTTACTAACTATGGCATTGGCTCTTTTCTCTCCTGCATTATTTAAGTTTCATCTTAAAAAGGCACCACTTAAACTGCTGTAATTGCTCTAGGAGTGGAAAATAATTTTCAGCAGCTCCAGTCCTGTTTCAGTCAGACAAAACTCACTTAATACCTTTGATAAAAGACAACAGAGGTGAACAAGTGAAGATTTAGATATAGGTTGATTTTTCTATGCAACCCCATAGCCTCATGTTGTAGAGACCTTGGGATCTCTCACTTCAAACAGTGTTGATTTGAAAGAATATGTTGCAAAGGAATGAAGTTGAAGACTCTTATGAAGTTGTTTCCGTAATGTATGCATCCTATTGTAAGCAGTGATATGATGTAGGAACTTAAACTCTGCAAACTTAGTTCATCCTCTAAAAGACCTGGATAAGTAGCATCAGATTAGGATTAGCAAATGAATGGTATGCACATAGCCCTGGGAAAGAGCCTTAGATTCTCTGTTCTTTATCACTTCTGTTCTTAAACAAGTGTGTAATGACTTTTTTTTCCCCTCTTCTTTCCTACTTCCTTGACATATGATATTTTGGAGAGTGTTATTGATGCATTGTCATGTTTTTATGGAAAAACCCACAGATATTACCACTTCTAATATCACTGTATGGTAAATCTTGGTTAGCTTAATGGGATTTTTATAAGGGAGAATACAGTGCATGTCTTTGGAGCAAGGGTAGATATATGATGTTCTATCCTAGAGCTTCTGAGGTTAAAGTCTTGGACAACCAGGACCACAGAGTATGTAATCTTCAGCGGTCTAAGTATAGTATACTGTCAGAAGGGTATATCTGTCCCTTTTCATTTTCCAGGTCTGCAATTTTGAGAGCACCTATTTGAAGTTTTTCATTATCTCCTTAGAAAGAAGAGGAAATAATAAAGAAATCCATGATTTTAATAGATTACGATGAGCCAGAAAGAGTTGGTCTTGATCTTGACTTTTGAAACAGTAACATTTTCAAGGATACAGAACAAAAGTGACCAGCCTTACAAGATTGACTTTTTTTTTTAGTTTTGTTAAGCTGCATCCAAGTAGCCTCTGGTTTCTTACACAAGAAGTAAAATGTTTTCAGACTATATACTGGTTGAGCCAAATTTAGAGATGTGTATAAATCTCTTCATGACTTTACAATCTTTTAGGTTTTCTTAAAGAATGTATGTGATTGAGGCTTAAGATGTCTGAACTGACATGATGTACATAGGGAGGGCTTGAGAAGGTTTCACAGGCTGAATTTAAGTAGGCTACTTCAAGTTGCTGAAGATAAAAGATGAGAAGGGCTTAAAGTTCAAGCACTGACATCCAGTTAAAGGCAACCACATGCTATTTGTGGACTTGAATTTGGGCAAGATATGTTTAAATCCACATGTAAAACAATATTTAGAGAAATCTTTAAATGCTTACAGTTCAGTATGTACAACTAAAAAGTCTGAGTTATTTATAGGTCAGTGTATGGTGGACGAGATAGGATAAGAGCTTCAGACAATTTTTTTTTGGTAAGTCTTTCAGTTTCTATGGTTCTAATTTTACTGTGGTTAAATCATAAAACAGTGACACTTGGAAAATACCTGGATATTTCATGTGGAGTTTTCGAAGTGGAGCTGATGGCTGTACTAGCAAACAGCACAAAAGAGCACCATGAAGTGTGGTCCCAATGAGGATGAAAAAGGGTCTAAAATCTAGAGGTGTGCGTTGTGTAACATGTATGTGCACACAGATGTAAGCTTACACTAAATTTCTACTGGTTTAGGAAATCTGCTTTCAAATTGATTAAGAGGGTATGCCTAATTAGAAACATTTATCACATGTACTCTCACAATTGCTTTTTTGTTTTCACTCTCCATTTGAAATTGTATAAATCACAGGAAAATAAGTATCTCATATCCAAAATGTCCATCTCTTTGTTCTTTTTTATTTGATTGCAGTCAGATGAAAAGCGCTGCTTTGAAATAGAGGCAATGGCCAGAGGCCGACTGATTGCCTGTAAACAGAAACAAAAAAGGGGCACTGGTAACATTTAGAATGGTTTATCAGTGATCAAAGCACAGGAGGTGCTGTCTAGACAGCCTAGGTGTGGACTAGCAAATGGCTTTCATTAAGGGTCCTCTACTCCGGTGCCATTGTTTCAGCTCTGCTCTTCTTCAGGCCAATCTGTGATTGATTTCCAGAGAGGTGCCCAAGTGCCTGTGGCAATGGGATAAAGCTTACAGGACTTTGCTTGTTCTGACAAGGCAGAGTAGCTGCCTATCACATTAGCACACAACGACACTTTCATTTACTTCCACAGTGCTTTGAAACAAATACTTTCAGCTATAACAATTGCTCTTTGCAGCTTGCGCTCTGGAGTCAACTTCTTGTGTTCCGGAGAGTAAAAGCTTGTGAAATAATTTTTGAAGTATCCTATGGCTAAAAAGGGTCATATTCTGACCTCTCTGACAGCACTGTACTTTTCTCTTCTTGTGTAAACACAACTTTTCCTTTAAGGATATATTTTATTTCTAATGTTGCCGAAGATGTTTTTTTAAGATTGGGAAGAAGAGCTTCTCTTTTTACCCATACAAATTCCTGCACGCTTCTCACATGTGCTGTGCTTGTCTGTAAGGATACTTGGCACTCCTGAACTGGTGCACTAAATCACGGGACTCAGATTATTCCCATGATGTCACTACAACCTCTAATGTGAAAATGTAGGACTAAGTTAACTCGGAAAAAAGGCCCCACATTCAGATGGCACAGATTACCAAATTACTATAAACTACCAAATTATCAATGTGAAAGAGATGCAGATATGGTCCACGTTGTCTCAGCCTCTCCACTTTGCACTTGCTTTGTTTTGTAGGTGACTAGATTCCACTGCCCAGCTGCAGCTGTTCCTAGAGAAGCTCACAGGGAAGACAGCAGTGAGATGTGGCAATCCTGCCTGTGTTGATATCTCCTATCTTATCTCCTCGGGGTCATTTTTCTGTTGCGCAGATTCCACAAGTGCCACTGAGACCGTGGACCTCTCAATAGTAACAATATAAAGCAAGCCACAGAAGGCTCCTGTTACTGCTGATAGGATAAATGTATGGACCTATACGGCTGAAATCAGTGTTCCATACCCAGCACAGAGATGCTAGAAGACCCTGTGACCACTACACCAGAACAAGGGCTAATGACACAGTGCGCTTGGGCAATGAGCTCTGAGTAGGATCACTCCCTCCAAGGCCTCTGCAGGCTTCTTATGTTACTCTGAAGAGGTTAGAAAGTATTGAGCAGCAGAAATCCAAAATGCAGTAGCAGGCAGTGCAATTATTTGGGCAGCTGCTGAGTGAATTAAGCATCCTGTTGTGTTTAGGGGTTTTTTTTTGTTTGTTTGTTTTTAATCTCTTATTTAATATTATAGATCCGTTACTGTGACTGTTGCTATACAACAAGTGTTTGTGAGGTTACATATACTGCTGCTAGTAAGGTCTGTATTAATACCCTCCAGACTAAGGATAATAGAAGGCATTTAACTTACAGATAAGATTTTGACCAGTTCTTTGGCTTCAAGCAGAAAAGCCATTTTTCCAAACTTCTTGAGATGAATCCCGAAAACTAGAAGTTGAAGAAACCAGCTACATGGTACATGGGATTAGAGGAGGGAGGACATTGAAGAGAAATGGACTATCACTTGAGTGAGACACAAAAGGGCTTCACCAGCTCCAGATGCTGGCTCAGCCAAGCCAAGGTAAAATAAGAACTGTTTTCAGAATGGTGATTTTGCTAAGTGATGTGTATCTATGTAATATTAAGGGAAGAGCAACGCAGTGTTAAAGGCACTTGCAGTCTGTTGTGCCATGTGTATGCCTGTCGTAGTTCCTGAAGAGCTAAGCTATGAATCAAAAGACTCATACCACTGGTCCTGGCAACAGGACCCATATTTAAAGTCCCAGACCCATAACTAACCCAGGCTGGACGTGGAACTGGTGTCCACGTGTCATCTCTCAGAACAGTGGTCTGACAGCAAGCTCAGGTGAGGCTGTGCTCTCCTTGGACTACAGAGACGTTGAGGACTTATGGTTCAGTAGATGTAGACACTCATTTTATTTCAGTCAATAATCACTGCAGTTCCATTAAAGGAAATTGTCCAATGATTTTTTTTTTCCTCTATCATTTCAGCCTATTTTTTAATTTACATTTTTTGTTACAAAAACTAGATACAAGGTTGAAAAGGAAATTCTTTTGCAAATATCTGATTTCTGCTCACCATTTTCATGATTCCTTGTGTTTATTCACAACAAATGTGGGTTACTTGTACTTGGAATTGAAAGTTGTGCACACAAACATAATGTTTGCGAACCTCTAACCACTATGAAGTTTTGCACAGGCCTATGTTACTGAAATTTCATGGTATATTATTGCTATTACCTCGCTGGTAAAAGTCTGATATGATTTGCACTGTTGAAGGCTGAGGTTAAATAAAAGGTTAACGTAATAATTTTGCAATCCTAACAAAATGGCAGGAACTGAGAAGACTGTTAAAGTTTCTAAAAAAGTATTCCTCTCCTTACTCCCACTCATTCTGTTTAAACCCATTTCATTGCTAGTCCATTGCAAATATGGATTAACTTCTGATTTGGAACCAGCAGAAGAAATTTTTTAGGTGAGAGCTTAAAAAGCAAGTGCTGAAAGACTGTGAGGTGTGGAAAAGTTAGTAAAACACTTTTACAAGTCTGTGTCTAGGTCGATTATGCAGAGGAAGGAAAACTCATTCTGAAGGAAATTTCTACATTCTTTTCTAGTAAATGCAGTGATCAGAAACGGTAATATCTTTGGTCTGATTTATTGGTTTTCTCAGCAATTCTCTGGTGATGTGAGTGTAAGCTGAACTTGGAAACTCTTCGAATAATTTTGAGTAATTATCTGCTGTTTTTAATGGAAGATCATTCCCAAATGAAATCTTTAGAATTCACACATTCATGAATTAGTAGTTTTATGCATAATTTTCTCACCATCATTAATGAAATGAGGGTGATACCACAAAAACAGTCATTGAATTCATTTGTAACAGGCTTTCACTGGCCGAGTGTAAAGATAAATTTCTTAGAAAAGATGTTTCTAACTTTCTTAGAAGTTTTCTTTACATCCTAGTTTTTTGGTGAAAAAAAGTTTATGTAAATATTGTTTCTTATTGAGAGAAGAAAATGTTTTTCCAAGGATCTCTTTTTTAGAAATTATAACACTATGTGAATGGTAAAATTGTGTAACATCCCCCAAAAGTTACATTTTTAACATTTTGGTTGCAGTTCCGATTTCCTATCAGCAGTGTTGTGCCTCATTTAGATTTAGACTGTTTAGATATTTCTATGTGTTCCTTTGCTCAAGTCAACTTTGCCATGACTTATACAGATCTCAATACAGGCAAACCCTTGTACTTGCTACAGTAGATGATGCCTGCCTATACTCACCTCTTCAAACATTTCAGATACAGCTTTTCAATAAACACATTCTAATGAAATGTCATAGATCTTATCTGGTCAACTTCTCTGAGACCACAGCTTGCCAGGCATATGCTCAGAAATGTCCAATGATGTTTTGCAAGAGCAGATTACGTGTCTGCAGCTGAGGTTTGTCCTGTGGTGCCAGCTCTGAGTGCAGAGCCCTTCATGCTGTGCCAAAAGCTGGCTTTGCATCCTATCATCTGTGGATTTCCACTGACTTCTGGAGAGGTCTTTGATAGCATTCAATTAGCCCCTTTCTACTTCAGTGAGTGACGTGGTGGTTACCACATTAGTAGACCTACCCCATTTCTGAGCTGTAGTCTCATTCAGTTCAGTCTTTGACTCTTTCCTTCTCTCAGTGTCTTTTGTCCTACTTTAGGCCAGAGTAAAATATTAAGATATACAATCTTAATAATCACCATGCTCCAGATTACTCAAGATATACTCTCCTACTCCCCTCTATCTGGCCTGTTACTGTTCAGACTGAATTGCCTCATACTGTGTGTAAGCAAATCTGAAACTTAAATAATCTTGATGAATCTCATCCCTTGCTTTAGCATCTGGGTGTCTTATATGAGACCTGTAATGAGATGTTCAGGCTCTCAGTTGCTGTGAGATTCCTTTTGCTGCCTGCAGCTCTCCCAGCCAGCTGGGAAAGGATGATTTAATCATTTAAGAAGTGCTAAGCGAAAAGGTGTGTCATTTTTTCACTTCTGTGCTCACTTCTCAGTGCCACAATTCAAAGGGCAGGTCCTGGCCCCAAGACATTACTTATTCTTTAATACAAAGTAGCACTTCCAAATGTATGTTTTTCATGGGTATCCTCTCTGCTTTCTGACTGTCTGGAATTTTTCTTTTAGAAAAACAGTGTCACATTGAATCAGAAAGGTCTATTTGAATGCAGTCTCCAACCTCACCCAGTTACACTTTCTCTTGTCTTCTTTCTCAGAAAATAAATCTTTCCTTCTTATATGAGATCTATTTCTTTATCACTTTGTGGAGTGCAACTTTACTTTATAGTTTTAACAAAACAATATCAGTCTCATTCTTTGCATTCCAGAACTTTGGATTAGTTGATTTAACAGTGATTAGTTGTGCGAAATGTTACCAAATATTGATCTTCATATAAAAAGCCAAGTGCTATACGATGTGAACTAATGAAAAAGTTATAATTTCAGAAATCTTATTTAAAAAAATGAACTCAGATATGTCCAGGGTTACTAATAATAAAAATAATACACTATATATTTTGTAATACCAGTTACTCACTGCTTGTTGACTGCTATTAATACAGTAAAGCTTTATTCCAATCACCTTTTCTGTAAAATAAGTGACAGTGAATGCAAAACAAAGTAATAGCCTTACTCTGATATAAGCCAGATCCTTCAGTGATATAAATGGAGACAATTAACATTAACTAAGGATTTGACTTTCTTCTTAATTAGGATTTACTTAGAATTCACCTGGAAAATTCTTTGATAACCTTTTCTTCCTAACGAAACAGCATGTTGTGGAATTTTAATGGCTTCATTATGTTAAAAAAACATAGTGTCATTATAGCGATGATGTGAATTTGGCTGTACGGCCTGAAGAACATCTGTTTTAAAATAAATATGTAAATTTATTCATATACGTGTTAATCTGTCAAGTCCAAATGATGCCAGAGTTTAGTGAGACCAAACACTGAAGTGTAGTGTTCAAATAGAAGTGGTTGGCAGAAAATTAGGTTTACATGACATAGCTCTGTTTATTCATGTTTACTTTGAATGTTGTTGAAAAAGGCACTGTAGGCTATATGCTATATGCTGGTGATACATCAGAAACATCAGTAACAGAGACCTAGAAGTTCATTCTGATGTCATTCACACTGCGTTAACCCTTGTGTAATGTAATTGGTGAAAGTCAGTGCAATGGTATCAAAGTCATTGCAGCTATATTGATTTAATCTTGTCTCACTCACAAACTGATTGACTGCAATGGTATTGATCCTATCCATCAAAGCAATGAGTTTGAAATCAACCTTCATATTACTAACTCCTTTATTAGGGGAACCATTGTTATCATACATTATTAGAGTCCTTTCCATCCTCAAAGGCTTCCTGAAACATCAGTCATGCTATTAAAGTTCTCTGTTGCAAATTTTGAAGATTTATTCTAGAGTTCCCCAAAATGCAGGCAAAACCCAATTTTTCTATGGCTTTAGTAGAGTGTAGTGTCTTCTCTCAAAATGTTGAGCTATCAGTAGTGTCTTTTATGACCATTGTCTGGCTTCCTTCTTGCCACCGCTTATTTCATGGTGGGCGTATTAGTTTCCAGAGAGTGCTGGAAAGTAGCTCTTCAGAAAAAGCCTTTTCATGGGAATTAGTGCTGGAGCTGCCAGAAAACAATGTAGCATCCTTCTGAGCTTCCTCCCTACAACTGTGGTGGCCCAGCTAAATGTCCTGGGAAACAGCGATCGCTGTTGCTGTGGGTTGTCCTCAACGAGATTTGCCAGGTAAACCTCTGCAGGGCTGGTGGTGAAGACCTGGTCCACCATGCTGACTAGGTACTGGGAAGATAGTTGGTGATCAGCAAGTCAGTGTCCTCTTGGTGATGGATGTCCCACAGCACAGCACAGTGGGCAAGTGGCACGTGTATAATGATGGGATGGGTCTTTGTTAGTCCTGAAGTATGTGGGCCACTTCTCTGGTGGCAAGCCTTGCCTATTGTGAACCTGCAGGTGATGTCCTTGCTTTGTATAATTCTCAGCAATGGTTAGGAATAAAAACTGTATCAAGAGGTGTTCTGGGGTACAGAAAGGCATTACATAATTGTTGGAGATTATCAGTAGGAATTGAAAAACATCTCAGATCCCAGGTTTCTTCTTTGGTTACGTATGTATTGACATTTTTAGATTGATTGCCTCAAATTAGATGTCTTCATGAGATGCTTGTTTTTCAGTAGCTTTTGAATATCTAGTTTTTCTCTAGGCTATATTATACAGAAAGATGCTGCTTGCTTTTAAAGACCATGAGGTAGTGCAGGTTCTATAAAAAAAAAAGAAAAAAAAAAGAAAAGACACAGTAGAAAATATTGATTTCCACAGCTAATTCAGGAAAATTTTATTGTGCCAGGCTTGAACTATACTTCAAATGGATTTCTCAGATCCCCAAAGAGAACAGAATGAGATCAGTCTTCTTTACACTGTCCATGCTAACAGGCAAGCATGTGGTTATATTACATCCTATGAAGAGTCATTAGGTCGGTTCAGAAAACCCTGTGAGTCAGTCAAAATATCTCCAGATGGGAAGTGCAGCTCTGTCTAGCCTAGAGCACCATGCTGTGATTTAAAATCATGATGAAACCCCTTGTGAGTGGGAGCCTATACACTTAGTTTAGCCTGTGTACTTCATTTTTAGGATGTTTGCAATCCCAATGAAATTAAGTTTTCAAGGTCTGAGCCTGTCTTCATTTTTATTTAATGGTTATCAGCTGGCTTCTTTAGGTACTTGACATGATTTACATTACCAGGACTTAGTTCAATGAAATATTTCCGAAGGCTTTCTGCAGAAAGAGTTTATTAAAAGTACTAAAATTTATTCTACTGACAAATACACATAAAGTTAAAAGATTACCATAAGGGTGCTTCAGAAGTGTAAATTGTCATAAAACCAAAGTATACCAATGTATACATTATTTGTACGGTTGTCTACAATGTTTTTAGCAGTTCTCCTTAGTGAAGTTGTACTGGCTTTATCTTCAGAGGTGTAATAGTGCTGTCTTTGGTGGAATTATCCCAGGAAAAAGAAATAGTCGATGAATTCTATAATACTAACTTTAGTAACAATTTAAAATGTACATTTTTCTGGTATTAACCATGAATCAGTTGTCTTGAAATGTAGACAAATGTTAAGTATTAAAGCACCTTCAGATATGGGAAAATGAGTACGTTATGATTTATGTTTCCTTCATTCCTATCACCTTAAATAAGAAAAATGTTGGCTTTCAAATGCCAAATAGCTATATCTGGTACTTGTTAGATTATGATTAACATTAACCATTGACAGCTAGCACCTCAGAGCAAGCCAGTTCTTCTTATTGTACGACTGATAACTTAGACAAGATTTAATCAAACAATGAAAATATACAATGTTTATCTTAGCTACTATGCACATCTTTACAGATTGAGGTTTGTTTGTACAGATGGGCGACCAAACATAAGAAACGTTTCAGCTGACCTCCAAAAAACAGGTGCAAACCTAGGTTTAATGGGCATATGTACTGTGCTGCCAACAGCCTCATCAGGGGCCTCTTTGCTTGGTTGGTTGGTGTTTTTTGTTTGTTTGTTTGTTTTTGATTTTGGGGTGTGGGTGTTTTTGTTTGGTTTTTTTGTTTGCTTGTTTGCTTGTTTGTTTTTTTTTTTCTGCCTAGAGTGGAAATAATTTGTGCAGATGGAAAGGATGATAGAAGTATTGTATCTAGGGCCATGGTTCTGACTGGGTTCTGTTTCAAAGCTAATTGCAGAGTGGCTTCTAAAACTCCCACCAAAAGCAACCAGTCAAGAGAGAAGGCATAACTTCACCTCCTTACACTCCTCCTTACCCTTTTGTATTTTGTCTGACACCTGCAATGTATTAATCAGTCAGAATCTGGCCTGCAACATAATGTGAGAGAAAGCAACTTGCATTCTATTTAGTGACTATAATGTCTCACTGCACTAAACATGCTCATTAAAAACAGACAAACCCATTAAGTTAATATAAAGTAAGAACTGTTCCAAATACTTAAAACAGGAATTGCAGCCAAAATTCTTTCAAAATTGGAAATGATTAAGCTATATTCTGTATGTTGTACATTTGAACACATGTGCAAATGGGAACACATTCATACACAAGGAAATGTATATGCAGTTTGGAAGCACAGCCCATGCTTCCCAGTTGCGAAGGGCCAGGAAGTGTCACTTTCACAAGAAAAACTGCTCTGTGAAAGCTCCTGTCCTATGGGAGCCTTGACCTAAGAAATGAATATTTTTACGTATTGCATCTGCTCTTCCCTACTCTTCCTTTTACCGCAGAAAATAAAAATAAAACAAATGGAAAGGGTTCTTCTGTCTTCTGAGAAAGGAAGTATAGTGTCAAGAATGAGTGACAATAGAAGCAGGACCACTACTACTGAGTCAAAGGAATGAGTTTGAATTAGTATCAGCAGCAGTTGCTAAAGGACACAAATGTCTATGAATTAAGCAAGTGCCCTGGGCAAATATTCTGCTAACTAGATTTACAAAGATGGACAAAAGTAAATAATGCTATTTTATGATCTCTGAGTGTAGATACATTTCAGGTGTATTTACTCCAAATTCCAGAGTGCTTCCAGTACCTCCTTCCCTGAGTTTCTCACCACAAGAGCTGGGTCCTCCTGGAGCATGACGAATTGTTCAGGAAACTTATCCGAAGCCTGATCAAAGCACCTAAGGGATTAAATGGGAAAAATTCTGATTTTAACTGTTAGCGGAAGAAAATAGCAGCACTAACCTATACAAGTATCACAGATCTGCATTTAAATATAGAACCACACGTCATAAATGCTAACAGCTTATATATTCACTTAATATAACGTTTCTGAACCACTCTTGAGGAGAGTCTTAGAATCATAGAATCATTATGGTTGGAAAAGACCTTTAAGATCATCAAGTTCAATCATTAACTAACTCTACCATGCCCCATTTTAAACCACGTCCCTGAACACCATATCTAGACAGCTTTTAAATGCATCCAAGGATGGTGGTTTCACCACTTCACTGGAGAGCCTGTTCTAGTTTTTGATAACCCTTTCAGTGTGAAAGTTTTTCCTAATGTCTAACCTAAACCTCTCCTGATGTAACTGGATGCCATTTCCTCTTGTCCTCTTGTCTTGTGACCCTTATAGAAGAGTTACAGAAATATGTTCTTGTGGACATATGTAATTACAAATGGTCTGCAGAATAAATAGTAAAGAGATTTGAGGACCAAGGCCATGAAGAAGTAAATCACTTGTGAATGTACCAAAGTATTAGTGACATGCAAGTTGAAAATCCCCAAGCAGCTCTAGAGTATACTCATGCAGTATAACTAGGCAGCAAACCTCACTTGTGCACTGAAAATTGCAAGTGGGATGTCCCAGAGGAACTTGTGCAACAAACTGGAAGGAATTATATTGGTTAATTCTCTCAAAGCAATATAAATACAAAATTTAAACTTTTAGAAATGCTTAGGACCACCCAATCTTGTCAAGAGGAGTAGGCGGCCTGCTTGTCCTCCAGCATCAGTGCTTTCTTAGTCTTATTTTGACTGTTCAGCTCTGAGTGAACTTTCTGTGGCTACATACTTTGCCACCAGCTCTGTCCAATAAAACAACAGTGGAAATTTTAAAGGCATAATTAATACAAAAACATCATTCTTAAAGCAATATCAATCTCTGCCAGTTTTCTAAAGAAACCAACAACTCAGCAGTTACAGTCTTATTAGAAACATGGGTTAAGGTTATATTTTGCTTTCCAAAAAAGAGCTACCTGCTGTTGTTGGGCTGAGGAAAAAACAGGCAAGAGGGCTGAATGGTGACTACAGTATGGTGACTACAGTATGATGAGACCTGAACTTTTTCTGACTTATAAAAAGCCCAGATGAAGTCTGGAATGAAGTTTGCTGGGGTCATGCAAAATTTTCATGGCACATGCCAGAGTTGCACAACCTCATAATAGTAATTCTTGCATTCACCCTTTCATTCATTAACCACAGTTTTTCTTGCACCAAGTTTGCACTCTACAGTATCCTCTCCTCTCCTCTCCTTCCTTTTTCTTTTCTCCATGCAAAAAGAGAAAAGCCAGATGTATAAAACTGTTGGGTTTACAATCTGCTTAGCAACACAAGCAGCCTCCTTGACAATGATCCCAGTGAGAGGAAACATTTAACAATAAAGCCATTAGTCATGATGTGGTCTGAAGTTCCAGGTCCATGTCTCCAAAAGTTGACTTTTTTTTTGCCTATCTGATTTTATGTGAAAATTCCTGAGAAGTCTGTGCTGAAAAATGCAGGTGTACCATTTCTATTGGCCCATGTATATTTGGAATGGTATGCCTATATTTGGTGCCTGCAAAAGTACTCCTGAACCTTTTGGAGAGCATGTGGAGCTCATTTGCATTTTTTCTCTTAAAGCTAGGGGAAAGGTATCTATTTTGTGAAAACAGACATTTCCCTGTGAAAAATTCATAATTTTTGGTCTCCTTCATAGTATTTTGGAGAGAAGAAAAGCACCCAGCCTTTCTTGGTTCCCAATTCTCTTTATTAACTTTACATAACTGGCAGAAGAAATGTTCCTCAAGATGGCTTCCATATGATCCATTTCAGCTAATCTTTTTCTGAATATCTAATTAATCTGAATCATATCTACTGAGACCTTTAAGGACCTGATTACACTAGAGAAATGTGTAGCTGTATAATGTTACATCATTGATCTGGTGTTACCAAATGATGATCCATGTCAATAAGTAGCTGTGAATTACAGACACACATACAGCCAAGTATTTAATTTACAGACTATGTTTTTATGTCTGCACAGATAATATACATACATATACACACACACATATATATATATGCTTTGAAGGTGCCATTACTTAAATATGATAACTCTTGATTTCACTTCTGTATTTCACAACAGTTCTTTGAACCAGCGAATACTGTAGCACGTGATTTTAGAGAAATATGACTGAAAAAAAATCTAAACCATTAAAACAGTGCAGCAGAGCCTGGTTTAGAAGAGACACAATACATTTCCCTGGCTTCCAAACAAAACTGAGATTTACAGTAGAAGACCTAAATCTGTAGCGATACTGTGCTTCAGGAATAAAGTAGAAGAGATAAAGGTCCATGTCCATGTCTTGGGACACAGCAACAGTGAGAAACTTTCTTACTTAAGAGTGCCACTGCTATTTCATGCAGAACAAGCTCTCCTCAGCATGGATAAAGCAGGATGAATTGTTCAATAGGCAATAGTTTTGTTAGAAAACAAAATCCTCGGAAGACTGCATCTCGTTTTTTCCCAATCAGTCTAAGAAAAGATAGCTTAAAATAAGACCAGACTACAATCATTCTTTGAGATCTTATTGAAAGATAAGGAGACAAGAAACTAATTTTAAATCTTTCAAAACTGATTGCAAACAAGAACCCATTTTAGGAATGAGATAGTTTTAATGGAATAAGCATTTTAGCTATATTTAGGATTTATGACAGTTTTCTAAACAAAGTTGCCAAGAAAGAATAAAATTTTACTTGGCAAATTTAAGCTATGTTTTGTTTCAAAACATATGGTGAAGAAATTTGGGAAACTCATTTCATGATGTTTGAATGCTTCCTTTAACTTCCCTTTACCATTATTTATTTATTAGAGGTGCACAGTATATTTTACCTAAATCTACCAACTCTTTGCCACAAGCCCATCCTCCTAACACTGTTTATTTTTTTTCTCAGACCTGCTGCCCCATTCTTGTCTCCTTCTGCCTTTAGAAAGATTTTTTATTTGATTAAAGCTACCATCAACCTCTGTCTCAATCTCTCTCTCTTTCTCTCCCTCCTCTTCTTTTCTCTTTCTTTCAGCTTCTTTTCCTATATATCTCTTTGCATTGTTTTGTGTCTATTTTTTCCTAATCTGCTGCAATTTGTCATTTTCCAACCTTTAATGCCTCCCACCTTGGATTCCAAAAATCTAATTCCTCCAACTGATGGATTGTTAGAAAATTGACAGAAAAAATGCCACCAATTTCTTTAAAGAAACCAGGCTGAATGTCAAAGGGGGATTACTTCAAACTCTAATATAATTATGGTTTTTCTTTTTTTTTAGGTGAAATTCTTTCTTCTGGAAAAAACATCTATATTTTCTCATGTAATTCCTTTAAATTCAGAAGTGCATAAAGCTACCAATATCTTTCTGGAAAGCAAGGAATATTTTCTTCACAAGGAAGAAACTTATCCCAATTGTGTCTCCACACTATATTTTTCAGTAATTAGAGGATGGCTACTAGCTGTTTAAATTTTTTAACATCATTGCCTACTCTTAATTCTAGCTTTTATCACCATGCTTCAAATGGTTTTATGACCCAGAAGTTTGTGCTTCATGTTGTAATGTTGTGTAATTTAAATTTGCCAAATTCTGTAAATATCCAATATACAGAGCTCAGAAAATCTCATCTGCTACAAATCTCCTTGTTGCTTCCCTGTGCAAGAGATTAGCTGCAGTTTACTAAATCAACAGTCCATCATTTAATTCTTGCTTATTTCTTCTATCATCTGTGAAACTGTATATAATATATGGGATATCAGAAGTAACACATATTGGAAATATTATTTATAAATCTGAATCAATTCTTCAGGTTTTCTTCTATTCACAGCACATTAAAAAAATCTATAGTTAGACTTATATTTTTTTTTGTGAGCAACAGATGTTAGCTCTAATCCTGGTATTACCCAAATGGAATTTTTTAAATAAGTAAGAAGTCATTGTCATTGCCTTTTATCTAATCCAGCCAAAGCTTGGTAACCAATAGATTCCATCAGTGGTGGTATCCTGGTATGACTTGGAGCCTTCACAGAAGTTTATTTGGGACCTCTAAGTACCAGTGGTTGGTGATGAAGGGTGTCAGGGAACACTAAGACTTCGGTGTAGCCTTTTACGGTCTTGATATCTTCAGGTGCCAGATAGCTTGTTGGGAAGATGTTTTGAAAAACAGCAATGCTGCTTAACCATCTTTTAGTTTTACTATACTTTCTTATAAATAAAGCTGTGGCTTTACTTTTTCTCTCAAGTGCTTAAATCTGGTTTTGCTCCCTTGGAAATTAAGCAAAATGTCAACATCTTCAAGCCTCTCACAAAATTTTAGTTTCTTTTTTCCATTTAATATTGTGAGAGTCGATGTCCTCATCTGGTACTGCATCACTGCATTCCTCTGCCTTTTGTCATGTCCAAGTGTTGGTTGGTTGTTGATTTTTGCTTCCATTGCAAATTATTTTGGGCAAGGACTAGATGCTTGTTCTTTGCTTGTTCTAGTGTAGGGGCAGAAGACTGGTAAAGGCAATTTTGATGTGTGCTTATGTGCAAATATCCAGCTAGGATGGTTTTTATTCTTGGTAAATACATTTCTGGAGTTATTACTTATCCTTCTGTTCTTATATGCTTTGGAGGGATGGCACATGACACTGGTGACATGGGTAAGCATGCTATAGTCATTCATCTACAATGTTACAATGAGGAAAAGGAGGTGTTTGGTTAAAATTAACATCTTAATTGCAAATTTAATTGACAGAAAAGAAAAAAAAAGATATGCCATTTATCAAGACTTAAGCTTTACAGTAAGGGAAATATAATTAGCCTTTTCATTCACTTTTAAGGAATAAAATCTCTATATTCATGAAATCTTTGTACTATACTGAATTGGGCTGCAAAACTCCTAATTTCAGTAAAATCATGGTTTCACTATATGCTTTTGTCCTTCTTACTGTAATGAAATAATTTCATCATTGTTAAATAATGAAAGCGGAATACAGAAGAAAATAAACTACATATTATCTTTCTACAAAGGTAAGAGTTGTTTAAGGAAACTGGCCTTTATGTTATATTGGCAGTATAATGATGTATGAAGTCAAGATCTCCATTAGAAACATTTGTGTGTGTGTGTGTATGCATCTGCAGCCACATCCAAACACAAAGCCTTAGCTGATCCTGCAGAAGACTGTGGGGATTTTCTCTATTTAAAGATGAAGCTCTGAGCAAAGAAAGCTTGAGGGCATAAGCTGCACTTTTAAGATTCCTTGGTATTATATGGAATGTAGCAGAGTGTAAGTACCAATCATTCCTTTATGCTCCTGATTTAGCATTTTCTATTTATTTATTTTGTTTTGCTTTTGCTTAGCAAAATCCTTAGCTTTTCAAGTGTTGTCCATGCGAGAAACAAGGGAGATTTTACATAGCTAAAGTTTATTAGTGACCTAATTGACTAGTTCCCCTCTCCAATCCTCAAGTGTTCTCACATTTTAGACAATTACTCTGTGTCTAATTTGTCGACTTTCCAAATCACTTTCCCAACTTTCGCTGATTAAGTCAGTAGGTTGTAAGACCACCATGACAGCCTCTGCCAGAGCTCGGCATTAGGAGAGCGTTGCGTGTTTCAGCCTCGGTAGCCTGAAGTAACTATTAGTTCTAATTGCTGAATGGTTGAACGCTTTGAAGGACAAACATATGTCCTAAGGCTGTGGCCCTGATGAATGCAAGGGTTTCTTTCACTTGTCATTAGTAATTGAGGGTAAATTAATATTTACTAAGCAGAGTTTTACAGAAAAGGGAATGCATGAGAAATCTAAGGGAAAAAATGCCACAGGAGAAAATGTTGGTTCTTTTAACACTTTGAACTCAGTTGACAGCAATTAAAAAACAGCTAGTGGAAACTTGGGATAAGCTTAGTAATTTTATTACTCCCCCTCCTTTACTGTAATAATCATTTTCTCTCCCTCAGTATACAAACTTTATAAACATTCCAGATGCATAATACATATAATTAATATATAATAATAACATAT
>NW_010161363.1:0-12498 GCF_000695765.1 Mesitornis unicolor | reverse complement strand
TTATTATTATTATTATTATTTCCTTTTCATACAGGGAATCAGGGATTAAAATTTAAGTTTAAAGCAGAATTACTATTTTCTGTGTTATGAAATTATTATAATGCATCTAAAGTGTGTTTTTGTTGTTCTTTTGAGGATTTTTTTTATACCAACTAGAGTCTATCTTCTCATGTATGTTAAAGTCATAAAGAGAGAGAGAAACAGAATTATGGAAGCTGAAACTATATTCAATATAAGTGCATCCAATTTTGAGACAGCAGTTTTACTTCCAAATTATTTTGTAAGGTTACAAAACTCAAGCTTATGTGAATACATTTGAAAGAGCTTTCCAAGTTACAAGATTTCACTGTTAAGGTGTTAAGACTTTTTTCTTTTATTTTTGATCCAAATGTTCCTAAGGTAATTACATATAAGGAAGCTATCACCTCATGTTCCTTTGGGTAGAGGGCTCAATACTGTTCAAGCTTTCTTTTCTGTTGCTATATCGTATTGCAAGCACAAATAGTTTGCTGTTATCATTTGTTCTTTCGCTTTCCAAGCATCTCAATTCTATATAGCTGGTATTTTTCCTCAAATTCCTTATATAAGAAGTAAAAAAATTATCTACACAGCCAACTAAAAATTGTGTGGCTGATCTAATTCAAGCTGATATGTAAGAGTGATCCAAATTTTTGCATACTAGGAATGACAATGATGTTTGTAGTATGCATCTATTTTATCTTGAATGATTAAACAGGCTACCACATTAATATTATCTGCTCCTTGAGTTTTTCTTGAAAATTATTTATTTCCAGAAATGATAACATGACCTGGTTTGGCTATTTTGAAATATATTTAGCTGTGTTTATCTTGCTTTATAAATTTACATAGAGCTAACGATGAACTAACTGTGAAAGTACACTGAACTTCAGGTTTTCTGTGAAATTTTCATCCCACGAGTGCTGGATACTACTTGATTACTGGTACTATTTGTTCACACATCCAGTAGTGTAAATAGGCCTCTCTTCTCTTGCCCTACACTATCATCAACTAATTTTTAATCTTTGCAAAACCATAAAGAAAATCTAGCCAGATAAAAAAATCTTGCTCATCCCTCTTAGCTCTATTGAGATTATGAAAAGAAACTAATGACACCTTACTTCAATGTCCAAACAGAAAATAAAATATTTCAAAACAAACATGGATGCTTACAGGTGTATGGGTAGTTAATATAATAATGTATTAAAATGTTAATTTTTAGAAAACGCTTAATTCCTCAGTTTCCATTGTATGCTTCAAATGGGATATTGATAGAACTTTTAATTTGTGAGGTGAGTGTTCTCCCTGTGCCCATTAGAAATAATTTAAGCACCCTTTTCTAAAAAGAAAAAAAAAACCAAAGCAAACAACACATTTTCTCTAAAAATCTCCAACCACGTGAAAAATGATAAAATCTTAGGAATGTGAACTAGGACATAACAACAGGAAACACTAATACTTACAACAGATAAACATTTTGCTGGTAGGAGTGTACCAGATATTTAGCAGCAAACCTGCTAAAGACTGGTGGAGTCTTTTATTTGAACCCTCATTTGGCAAAAAATTCAAGGATACACTAGAATATTATTCCAGCATATATATTTCTGAGGAGAATTATGAAAAAAACCTCAAAACTGTAAATACTTATGAGAACAAAACAGAATCTCTTAACAGAAGGCAAGAAGGAGGTTTAAAAACATCTGATTGTGTGGAACAGCAAGAGCTATGGACAGAAATAATATCAATATAACAATACAACTTTTCACAAACATAGTAATTTATATTCATAATACTTCTTTTTATGTTAGCATTTTATTGAAAACAAAACACTTTTGGCTTATATTAAAATTTTACTAAAAACCAGAAGGAAACCCCCATCTATAGTTTTAAACATAATTTGAGAAGGAGGAAGAAATGACTAAACATTAGGAAAGAATGGCAACTGTGGCTTTCAATAGTTCCTATGGGACAGGAAATCTCTGAACCACCACCACCATTTCAAGAAAAAGCATGCAAATTTTATTTGTAACCTACTGAAAACACACAGAATAACAGTAGAAAACTGCATGTTAGCAATCATTTAACTATTTGAATCATCCTGACGTCTTTCAAGCTCATAATAAAAATAGGATAAATATGAAAATACATCTCAACTAATTTTTTTAATGTCTGTACATAATCAGAGCAGCTTATTAAAAAAAATAAAAATCCCACTAATGCAAGGTGTTGAGTGCTACCTTGTCTCTTTGGCTAAAAGAGCCTCGCATCTAAATCCAGTCCCTGCAGTCGCAGTTATGAGGTTCTCAATTTTCAGACCAGGCCACAGCTCAGACCTCGGCTATTCACTACAGTCCCTGAATCAATGTGTCTTTGGCTTAACATTTTTCAGGAGACTGTTTCCTCTATAAGCCATGATGAACAATATCTTGTGATGTGACTTCTATTAAAACTAATCCATTAGTGAGAACAAAGATTATAAGAAGATGCAGAGCAATAACTACTTGGGACACAGTCCTATGGAACTCTGGGAAAAAGCACAATTATTATGGATGTTTTCAGTGGCCAGTCTATCAGGAACAGATTTGAAAACAGCTCTTTAAGTCTAAACATTTTAAGCTCTATTTAGTGGCGTCCCCACTGCCTTTCTTTTTCTTGTTGTTTTTTTTTTTTTTTTTTTTTCCTGAAGTCATGTTGCACTTGTATAATCCCAAGTACCTGTTGCACTTGGTATTACTTAAGTAGAAACAGATTGGGAATCAGGTGGCTCATGACATAGATAAAAACAAACATGCTAGCACAGAGTATTATAAGGACTGAGTTATTAGCAATAAAAACTTTGCTTTCTGGCCTATTTTTGTTGCTAATACCTCTGTCACTGTCCTACAATGAAACTATTTACTTTGCTGGGATTTATCCTATATTTATATTTAGCGTCATGTCTTTTTGTTTTTCATACATTAATTCATACAGAAAAGCTTGTTAGCCAAAGCAATCACTTCTTTCATGAAAGTTATTACAGATCGATATTGTTAGATTATTCCATAATATGCCAGAGTAAATTTGTAATTATTATTGTCATCTTACACTGAAGAGATGAATCATCCAGAAAGTCCTCCAGGGATTCTTTAATTTCTCCAGGTCTTGATTCACGTAATTCATTCCTAAGTGAGATCTTCCACCACTTGAAAATTACCTACAATTGTGGAAGAAGAAAAATGAAAAAGGAAGAAGAAATGAATATCAAGTACCATGAGATAAATACAAATGCTAAGATTCAGGACTCCTGTTATGTAAATCTTCCTGCATTCCCAAAACAAAGTTATCATAAGAGATCAGACCATGGTTACATTACCAGTGGCCATACAACTTGCTTCAAAGGACAATAAACATCCCTTAATGCACCTAGACAAGTGTGCAATGTTTTTACAAAGAAAATGTTCCAGATCCCTGTGTGCAAATTGTTCATAGAAATTAAACATAGATGTTTAACAACATCTTGACTTACAAAACTATAAGCATTCTCTTTTTGTTTTTCATTTAGTTGCAGAAACACAATTCATCAGGCATTAAATTACGTGGTCAAGTAGAAATACCCATTCAACTGCTCAGGCATTCAAAAGCGGCAGCATTTAAACTGTCATTTTAAAAATTTTGTTAAAATCAAAACTAATAGGACAGGTCAAAGCTCAGCACTGAGACTGAATTAAAAAGTTGGGAAAAGCTCTCCAGATGCACACATTCAATACACATCTTCAGAGTCAGAAAAAAGAAAGCCTCCATTACAAAGCATGTAACTGAGACAAAAGACTAATATCAATAGTAAATTGTGTAGCTATGAAATGATGGAGAACAAGTGGCCCTGGCTATCAGTAACCATCCAAGCATTCTATTAAAACATTACCTATGCACTTGAACAGTGTGTCAGTCTCTAATACTGACTTTTGGGTTGATGCTGTCACAGCTGGGTCTGCAGGAGAGAAATGTTGTAATCATGTCTATTCCTTCACACAAGTTGTTAGCAAAGATCACAATCCAAGACAAAAGTAGTATTCGGTTGCTGTTGTAGGCAAGGTTTAAAAAAATATTGTAATCTAATTAATACTAGTCTGTTTTATTGCCTTTCATTTCAGTGAGAAAAGTGTTATATGCATAGCAGG
Source organism: Mesitornis unicolor (assembly GCF_000695765.1). Taxonomy (NCBI): domain Eukaryota; kingdom Metazoa; phylum Chordata; class Aves; order Mesitornithiformes; family Mesitornithidae; genus Mesitornis; species Mesitornis unicolor. The sequence goes on along the minus strand of NW_010161363.1, from coordinate 8,323 downwards.
ATTCCTGCCACACTGAGGGATGAAACTGGCAAATAAGAATACTAGTGAGGTGTACGTTTGTAAACGCACACACGTATATTAAAAATACACACCATAGAGTCTTATTTTTTTCTACTGCCACATAGAAAAGGAAAATTAAGAAACCTTTGAGTCAACTGTCAAGAAGCCACAGAAGACTACTCACATACACTGACTGAGTGAAACAGAGTTTAATTTACTATTACAAATCAACAACCTGACAACAGTGGTTGAGGTCTCTCAACATTAAACTTAACTTTAGGTCTCTCTGGTATTTCAGTGTCAAAATGCAGATTATAAAGTTGGGAAGAATTACGTATTTGTAACTCACATTGAGTTGCATTCACTTCCATCATTAATTTTCAAATTAAAGCTGAGATTCCTGACAGACCATCAAGGCAAGCCCACACCAATAATTTCTGTATTTTTCAAGTCTTGCTTGTATTCTGTTGAGACCTCACATACAGTAAGTTTGAATAAAGGCATTTATAAATCTGCATTTGAATGTCAAATATAACCAGCTAAAATTCATCACTTTGATGTTTATTGTGGCTAATATATCATTACAGGAGGTAACTGGAAATACTAAATCATATTTGTGACAGTATACATACAAAATTTCTTCAATTAACTCTGACATAGCTGGAATAATCTGTAAAATAACCCTTATTGTCTGAATAAAAGAAAAAACACACTACTCAGTTGCATAAGTTCATCCTATTTTACAGCAACACAGAAAATCTTTAGTCCTTTGAAGTGAAACAGTTGCCTCTTTGAAGGGAAAAAACTCCATTCATCCAATCTGCATTCAGGAATTTAATATACAAAAAATAAATTATACCACTGAAACAGTTTATAGGAGCAGAGTTAACATTTCTGCAATGTACACGCACAGCAGAGACCACCACATTGCTAAAATAACACCACTTAATTTCTACTGGCAATATGAAGATTCAATGCAAAAGAGATTATAAACCTTTAGTCACTCTGTTTCAGTGATGATCTTACTACCTTGGAAAGTTTTAGAACTGCTATGTTTGTAGCCCACCCGGGGATAATAGGACAGTGAATGCTGTACTTTACTGTACTTCCAAAAGCTCTTTTTATCTCTAGCACTGTAAGGAGAATCAGCATGTAAGGCTACTTCCAATTTTTTCTTTTGCAGAAAACATGAGGTGAGAGTAAGGTCAGAACAAAACTGATGCGCAAATGGGAAAGAAGATACCTTTCTATGTGTTCTTCAGCTTGCACACCCTTCAAAATGGTATGCAAGAGTACAGTATATTATGGGGGGGAAAATCATTGTTAAAGGAGACAAGAAACCTGATTAATATGCTTTCTCTCAGCCTTTTCATTTTACTGTTGAAAGTGATATTTCTTTTAAAAAAATAATAAAATTCTTAGCATAGAAAAGCCAAGTGTAACTGAAAAAGAGAACAGCCACTTGCCCCTAAAACCACGTATGTCACAGAATCGCACCAAAATAGCTACACGCACACAAATAATGAACTCAAACAAGCTTTAATCTGCAACTGAAATGAAGTAGACAAAACTTCATTCACCAAAACAACATCCCACTGACATTTAACAAATACAGGTTCGAAATGCTGGTTGGGAATATTACCAGACACAGCTGAGTTAAGAATTCTTAAGTTTTGGCCAAACGATCCAAAATGTGCACTCACTCACTCACCAAAAAGGGAGGGCTCTCAATCTCGAGAAGTTACCTTAAGTGGCGTCCCAACTCAAGGGGAGAGTCCCCGACTGCAGACCCGCTGCTCCGAGGAGGACCAACTCCAATGAGTCCTCCGACGGGGCCCCATTTATAGCCTGGTCGAATCTGATCTGTGGTCAATACATGGTCGTGTCAGCCCCTACTGGCTGAGGACCCCAACTTTCCCTCCTTTGACCCCCACTGTGTGGACCAGACATGACCTGTGAGGGGGGAGGCAGTCCCGGTGCCACCAGGGCCAGAAACTTTAGCACTGTTTGTGTTGGGTCTTTCTCAGGTCTTCAGTAGGGTGGGTGCATCTGCCACAACATACCAAAAATTATTAAAGATTACTCTTGCTTTTCAACTATACACAAATTTAGAAGTCTAATTCTTAACAAAGCAGAATTACATTGCAAAACTGATTACAATGTGTTGTGATCTATTATAAAATACATCAATAAATACTTTTCAGTCTGGGATATACAGTACAATAAAATTAAGTGTATACAGATACCAAATCTGCCCAAATTCTGCACCTTAAGCAGGACAAACTTTTCAAAGTATTCTATATATTTTTTTGTTTAGTATTTTGTGAGTATGAGTGTATTTATCTATAACTTTACATATACACAGGTACAAGAACATATTTAATCCAAACACTAGAGTGTGCATAAGTGCATACAGACCCTGTAATAAGATTTTCTTTTTATACAATCCAAACAATTCTAGAATGGAACACTAAGTCAGTAGTCCACAAATTAAATACCTCTGTACTGCTTTTAAAGAATTTCAGTAGATGTTTTAACATGGTTATAAAAATTTACTTTCTTGTATTATTGTTGCACGATAATAAATTCCAAAGCATTTTAACAGTGAAATATGCCAAAACATCAAAAAATTACAGAAATACATATTTCAATAGTCTCGCCTCTTCTTAAGTGCTATACTAGCAAACACGATGCAACAGATCTGCCAGAATGGCAAGATCAGGCCAATATGCAGAAGCACAGGAAAAGTAAAATATTCAAGTAAATTATATTAAACACCACTGTGTATTGTCTAAACATTATTATTTGATTTACAGTGGAACAAACTGTCAGTAACACTATTCCATTTAAAAACTCCCATGTGTACAAATACCCAGGACAAACTACAGTTACATTGGTAATCTGTTAGCACATGGTTATGTCAAAGAAAAATATTGCATAGATTTTGTAATACCTATAGTTTTTGCATAGAATGAAAGGATGAATAATGGGATGTATTATAATTACATCCTGGTTACCATGGACACATTTCATTCTCAATGTTATTTGGAGGTGCAAGTGTTAAAGCAATTCACTGTCACATTGCTTACTCCATTGACATTTCCTCGTGGAAAAAAAGAGAGAAGAGGCAAGGATGAGCAGAACCAAATCTAAACACCAACAGCCAGCTAAGCCTTCGGATAAAAAGTCATAGCAATTTTTTTAACAAATAAAATAACTAAAATATTTAAGATAAAATTAGCAACAAATAAATTATTTAGGAAGTATATACTGTCAAAATTAACCTGGACCATAGATTACCAGAAACATAGTACTATTTATATTATATGAAGAAAATAATATTTGAAGTTTGTCACATAGTGAAACACCATGGAGACCCTAGGCTCAAACTTTCCTTAATCTGTTTCAGAAGTTACAGAACTAGAGACAAGTCTCATGTGATAGACCCATACTGTATAATGAGAAAACTCTGGGGGAAGCTGAAGAAAAACAGTGCAAATTGTGAAGTCCTGTTATAAAGGCATATATGAGAAATGGTCTCCTTCTCCAACATACACTTTGATAATTTCAAATTTCTCCAGACTCAGTTTTCTGCTCTGCTTAAAACTAGTAACTCAAAATATAATTTCTCAGCTTACAGGTTATTTAGAGATTATTTTTCCCTATTTTTCTCTTAAAGTGCTCTACTTTAATAAGTTAAACATTCATTAGAGCAGGAAGGTGACTCCAGAATCTAGAAAATAGTGCATGCTGAGATTTAGGAGATCTAGATGCAAATAGTTTCCTCTGTCCCTAGGTGAACAGCCTAAATCCCCAGTCTTTTTTTTTAGGCCTTGGATTTGTCACTGTAGTCCAAGCTCTCATTCCCTTGTGCAGTGAAGGAGTCATTGTGTCTTCTGCTGAAAAAAGCAGTCACATTCTCAGTCTTAGTGACTTTACCTCTACTAAATCCATTCTCCCTGGATGTTTTATCCAATAGTCTATTACTTTTCCACAGATTTAGGAAAAAAAAATCAAAAATCTCTGCTTTTGGCTGGGTTTTGTGGATAGGAGGAAACTATAAAAATGTATGTTGCCTTATGATTTGATTTCAAAATTACAGTATTCAAATGCTTCTGTCCCTCATTTTATCTCATTTTCTCTTGCAGAATATTGTTGCATTGTTGCTACAATTTCAAATAAATCTAATTTTAAAGCATTCTATTTTCATTCACCTCAGTATAGAAATCACCCATTTCACCCTCACATAAATACTTACAAAAGAAAAGTGAAATAAATATCAGCATTACTGAAACATCTTCAAGGAGATAACTATAAGATAGGTGTTTCTAAAGCTATGATCCATATACCTAAATATCTGTCAGTTAATTGAATGCTTGAAGCCAGCATCAGCTAATATGTTGCCTAAGAGATTGTAAACCCAAGCTAAATTTCCAAGCCATGAAAAAGTCAAATGCCTTCACTAGATTTATATATTTTTTTAAATTCTGAAATTAATTAGCACAGTGAAAACTTGCAGCTTACTTGGTTCCTTCATCTTTCCCACATCTATTAGTGTAGGTACAATTTTACTTGTGAAAAAGCACTCCTCCTGTCATAGCTTTTCCTACTCTAACAGACTAGCTGATAGTATAATACTGTAAAGTTTTTCACACAGTTGTAGCTACACTCACACTACAGCTTTGACTGTATAAGTGATAAAGGAAAATTTGGATAGGATAACAGAAATATTCAGGCTGAGAGAGAGCTATGCTAATTTTGCAAGTGAATGAAGCTTAGGCTTCTACATCACTTTAAAAAATGCTAAAATTTCACTCACTTTTCACCGAGAGGTAACAATGTACGATATGTAAACAATGGAACCAAGTAGCAGCAACAACGCACAACTATTTGCAAAAGAACTAAACTAAAATGTTATAAAGAGCTACAGTGAGGCTGCCCTTACGCATTGATGCTGATGCAGCTAAAGCAAATGCTGTTTTGATCCCTGTTGCACAAGTTGTTCAAGGACAGTAACATGCATGGGCTGTTGTTTCACATAAGGCTACTAATGACATATTGTGATTAACTTAAAAGCAAGAATGCAGATCTTGTGGAACTGAAGTCTCCTTTTTTCCTCCTGCTTCCAAAACCAGTTTCACACTTCAGGCATGCACAATATGAAATCAAACAGGTACTAGTTGCTGCCTGCTATGTCTATGAAATTGACATTTTTGCTCTTCTGGCAAATTATTACCTTTTTTTTCAAATTTAAAGTAGGTTTTACACCACCTGTGCTCATTTGACAATTGCTACAAAACTCTGTTTACATTTGCTACAGTACAGGAAGTGATACAAATTACTATTTTGTCTACATTGATAGGGTCACATCTGTACAGGACAGTAGTTTCCTCCTCATGTGCACGCATGAGGGAAAAAATAATAATTTTTAAAAAATCAGGTCTCTTTGGCATGGATTAGACACAGTCTGTTTTTCAATCTTTCTATGGGATGTCCAGTTCAGATATACCAAAGAGATTGAAGTGCAAAACCCAATATGCTGTGCTAAAGAAACAGTTCTACAAGACAAAAAAAAAGTTATCTCATACCATTAGGTTGAAATTTTGGACAACAGTGTGTACTTGAAAGTTTGTACAGATTCTTCTCAGGATCACAATAGTCATGAAAGCCCACATACTAGCCTCTCTTACATCTGCTTTGGTTTTGGAGAAAAAAAAACCAACCAACTTTTAATAGCAAGAAAAGACAAAACAATTCAGTTAGCAAACAAAAATGGAACAGTGACTGCAGTAAAGTACAACTGTAAAGACAATGGCATATGGAAAGAAAGATGACTTCCTGGTGTGAATGCGAAGTGCTTTGTGAATTGAATATTTGATATTTGAGAAATATTTGAAGTGCACTAAGAAAAAGAGAAATGTCACAATTTCAAAATTTCCTATATAGCAACTATGATTCTGTTTATCTTTCCACTGCTTCACTCATACTCACAAACATCAGTTCACTAGAGCTAAGGATTAGCTCTATCTGCGCGCGCGCGCGTGTGTGTGTGTGTGCACGTACATGATTACCAAAGGCTTCCACTTAAAGTATCTGAAAAATATTTCAGTAAAATACAGGAGAAATATGTAAAAGCTTGATGAAAATTGAAAGATGAAAAAGCTTGGAAAAAAAAAAGTCTTTTCCTTTGGGGAACACAGTACTTATGTTTAAGCAACTATCTGCTGCCTTGACCTGCTGCCTTCCACTCAGTTACACACTGGGTTTATTCCTATATCAATATCGTTCCTCATTGGTTTTTCCAGAGCTTGAAGGGGGAAAAAAATACAAATAACAAGGCAATAAAATAAGAAAAAGCTAAAGATCTTTATCACTGATGCTTAGAGCACAGGTGCTTTGGAGGATACCTTCTACCTTTATACAGACTTCTGATCAGAGGAAACAATGTAAGAGCAGAAGAGCAAGAGACAATGCAGAAGGGAGGGGGGTATGTGCTGATGGGAAAGCAACATTATCAGAGGGAATTAAAAAATTACTCTTGAGGATCAGAGTCTTCAATTATGAGCATGATACTTGACATTTATCAATGTGATTAAACATGCAGACCTAGATAAGACTGCCACAAAGAGATTATTCCACTATTTAACAGAACAAAGGATGCTAGCTAAGTGCAAGACACCACATTCCTTTCTAGATGGTCAAGACACTGACAGGTTTCATTTGAAACCATTTCTTTTTCCTTCATCCTCCTTACTTCAGTTTCAAGGTCTCCTTGTTGCAATTTCAGGTCTAGTCTATGCTTTAAATTTCTTTTAGATTTCCTCCCCTCCTCCCTTTTTTCCCCCGCTATTAAAGTAAAAAAACCAACCTAACAGAACAACAGAACAGCCAAATCCGCATCTTCTTTAGCAGTGTATGTGCATATATCTGGCAATCCTTTTTATTACAGATGAAGCCTTAGTTCCTTTCTTGGATAGTTCTTATCATCCTGATTTGCATATATCTGCAATCAGTCTAATCTAATATCTGCTGAAAACAGTTTTCCTACATTCTTATGTAGTCAGCTCACTTTCAGCACTGACATGTCTTACTCTAAATTTTGAGAAACATCTATTGTGATGACTCCTAAAATCTCATCACAGTTTTTAAGAACAAACACTCTCAATGTGTTTTTCAAAGTTCCCTTGCTGCCTATTACAGCTTTAATCTCACATGATCAAATGACGGGAGCACTGAAGAATCCATCACACTGTGTAGGCATTCTGATATGCTTGATTCCTAGCCATGTCTCCAGTTTTCAGAAAAGTCTGTGGTGACAAGTATGCCCTTTTTCTCTATCAATTATTGAATCAGTAGTACGGGTAGCATGCTTTCTGAAAAGTTATGTGTTTTTCTTTGTTTTTTTTAAACACTAGTTTTGTCCAGTCCACTTTTAATTAGTTCTTTTATGTTAAATTTAACACTTATTATCTGTAGGTTTCAGTCTCATTGTAAACTTCATAGGAAGGAACAACTACAGCTACAAAAGCTGTAGCACCAACTCAGTGAACACTGAAATGTCTCATTGCATTGTTAGCTGTCATGATACTTTGATGTACATGTATATTAAAAAATGCTATGTATGTTTTTATCACAAGTATCTGCTTGCTCTTTTGATGCTTTCAGTTATGCAGCTTCTCTTGCCTGCAATCCCCATCTACTGCTGTTCTTTTCACTCTATTGTTCACTATCATCCTATTAAGTTATGTAGAACTCTAGCTTCAGACACTCTCCTAGGCTTCTACAATATAATTTGGTCTTTTTTGATAAATTATTTCGATCATTTTATTGTGTATTACCATTTTTCTAGTTGCTATAGTTCTCCAGATAATTTGTCTAATACAGGTGTCATCCAACAAATGACATTTACACTAGTTGCCCCTCGTGCACAAGTTTAATCTGATTTAGTGAAGTCCATCCAAAAGCTGCAGGCACCTCTACTTTGGTTTAATTTAGGCTTATTTCAGTTTAACACAAATTAATTTAGTTTATACCCAGTCAAAATCAAGTAAATCTTTACAATAAGCATCCATACAGCAGTTCAGACCAGCTTTAGCAAGTTTGTTAAAAAGCAGATTTTAAATTATCCTTTAGCATCTTTAGATAAAACCTTTCATAGCCTTAGGACACCTTGACATAAAAATCTTGATCCTTTTCTAGCTTCACCTTCTACTCTTCTTTCTCTTCTTTCCTTCTTCCTTCCCTTGAACACATTACTGAGTGCATTTAATTGATTTTTGATAAATGAACAAAGTATAACAGAATCACAGAATATTAGGAGTTG
>NW_010161362.1:0-2024 GCF_000695765.1 Mesitornis unicolor | reverse complement strand
ACATAACATAACATAACATAACATAATATAACATAACATAACATATATTATGATATATAGATATAATATGGTATAATATGATTTGATATGATATTATGTAATGTAATGTAATATATTATAATTTTGAATGTAGTTTGTCAAAGCCTGATGCCGCACCATTTTCCTCAACCCAGGTTTTCTACGCTCATACATGGGCCATGCCATTGTTTTTATCAAGACTTTGCATGCATATACCAGTGTGTAAATGCAAATAATGCGTTTAAAAGAAAAGAAATTGAAATTCAAGCTATGATTTTCTTTCCATTTTACCAACCAGTTCCTATCAATCATTCTGATTTTTGGACAAACACTCCCTGTACAATTTAACTTAATAAAAGCTTACCCCTTTTATTTAATTATTAATAATAATAGACGGATAAGTGCTTTTAAACTGAAAATTTCTTTTGGAAATTGGGATTTCCAAGTATTTTGACAGAATAACTAGATGGTATGCAAATAAAGGAAAAGGATTATGAACAAATAAAAGTAAATTCAGATTGTGTAAATCGGGTCATGCAGACTGGACCCGTGTTTCATTGCAAGTTAAATTTTGGCAAATTTAAATGTGGGCACCACAGCTGAGAGAAATAGGAAAAGAGAAAAAACTGAGAATCACTGAAACCCAGCTGTTGAGTCCGAGTGCATCGATCAAATAAATTAGGAGCCGCAACACTTTGGTCATTTTTCACTTTGCAAGAACACCCTTCCTGCAAAATAAATCCGAAAAGTCATCTCGAGCTCCTCTACCTTATTTCTCTTGAGGTACCCATTATAATTTGCCGGAGGTGGATCGCGTGTGCTGAACATAGCGCAGCAACAAGAACTAAAATAAAAGTGATTTTCATTGGGTTTTATTCATTTCCCTCAGGTTCCAATAATTTATTTTCTAAATATCTCTCATGCAAGTGATTTGTCTTTATTTACGTATGATGTGTAGTAGTGGAGTATAACTACACACAAGGTTACTACATGAGTTGTAGCTGCAGCCACTGGCCATAGGGTACCATTCTGAGGTACCTACGTTTTTCTGTGCATCCTACAAGAAAATCCCTCCTTGGATATCATTAATTTCAGGATGGTTATTCCGTTTATCCAGAAATTTAAGATCCTAAACCACACGAACTTTGCAAACAGAGCAGGCTTCCAACTCCTTAAATTACTTCTGAAAACAGGGCTTAAATTCTGAATAACTTGGGAGGTTTTTTTACATGCCCTTCATTTTTTGGTTAAAAATTATTCTAGGTTTTATAAGAAAATCCTCCCTATCTGCTTGGACAAATCTAACACCTTCCTGGAAGGAAAGCAGACCAAAATGTGGCAAGGAGGCAATGCTGGTTTGATAGTCCCTGACTGAATGAGGACTTTGTTCAGGTAAATTTTGAAAGATGTTTCAATGTTGAAATTTTGAAAGACATTTCAACTTTGAAAATTTGAAAGAAATTTCAATTTTGAAAGAAAAGACCTTGAAAGGATCTGGTTCCTTTCCTCAGGACCTCAATAGTGATGGTTTGTGTTGGAGGAAAGGAATCGTTATGACGATCTAAGCTTCCAGTTTGTGTGGAAAATACCAAGTCTTGATCAGAATTTCAATATTTGGGGATAAACAACGGGTCACTGGGCACAGTCTGAGAAACTGCTCAGCTGAAACTATTAATTGTTCTGCAGAGCAGCAGTGATTAATGAGAGCTGGAAAAGGTTAAAATCAGTTTCCCAGCCTCAGTAACATGAGGGTTTTCCTTCCCCAGTTGAGCTATGATCTTGCTGAATATTTCCTTTAAAGCTGTGTTGCCACAGTAGGTGCGAGCATATGGATTTCTATGACTTAGATGTTGAGTTAAGTATGATATAAAAGCAGAACATTATTTTAGGGCAGAAATTACCTTTAGTTATTATTTGTGTATTATACTATATATAATAAATGTAATAAAGAATGTATTTTTATATACATAATATATATAGTATAGTTAACAGCAGAGCAAAAGTTT
>NW_010161361.1:2508-6039 GCF_000695765.1 Mesitornis unicolor | reverse complement strand
GTCTATTATATATGTATGTAATATAATATATATAGTATGTTTATTCAGAAAATAATTCAGCAAGAACATTTCTTTATTTCCCCAATGTTCCTAACAATTTTGGCACCACATTGCATTATTTATTTATTTAATCATACGTAAATGGGTTCTGAGTCCACTCGTTTTCCTACCATATAAACCTAAATTAAATCAAATTCACTGATTGCTGCTTAAAATCTCACCCTATGAAGAAATCTTTTGGTTTTTTTCACGACTGATCAATAAAAGCTGTTGGACAAATAACTCCGATAGAAAGAGCACTGCAGTGGGCTTCAATGAATAAGGACTTAAAGTGACAAAAAAAAAATGTACCAGAGCCTCGTTGCCATGAAAAACAGAGACAGATGGGGAGACAGACCTATATGATGCTACAAATAGATGAATATCTTGTAAGGATTTCAACAAATGTTGTAAGAGCCAGTCAAAATTTGAAAAACTACAGATTTGCTTGTGCTGCTGTACTGGAGTTCACCTGAAATCCAAATCATAAGGTAATCATTACGCAGATTATCAAAGGCGCAAAAACAGCAATAAAAGTACTGAGCATCTTTCAAGTACTTGTACGATCTTTCCTAGATAATTCAAGTGCCATTATTAGCACAAATCCCGTGTTAGTAAAAAAGAAAGATTAAAGAAGTTTGCTTTAAATCACTGCTTTGGCGACAAGGCGTATCCTGTTCCCAGCTTAAAACCACAAGGTGCGCGCACAAACTTCACGTGCAGTATTGTATTTTACACGAAGGCTCTCTTTAAAACGGCAGGCAAATTCAGGAACAGAAAATACTATCAATAAAGGATTAATAAATAATAGCGCGCTGATACGGCGAACTGCACGTGAGCAGCATCACGTACGCCCGACAGCGACCCAAGGCGCTCGGTCTGAGCGCTCGACAAATCTGCATATAATCACGCTCAATAAAAACCACAGCAAACTCCCACTGCTGCTGCTTCCAAAGGCCATTCGTTTCGAGAAAATTAAGCTGCGTCTTCATTTTTCCGTGCTGTTCACACGTAACCAAAACGTAAGAAGTGGCCAAAACTGCAACCCAAGAGTTAAATCCTGTCGTGAATACAAAGATGCCACTGATTCCGTTGTTGTCTGCAAATATACAGGGGCAGGAGCAACGTTTAATCACAACATGTACTTTCGAAACTGCGACTGTAAAATTTGGTAATCGAAACAGCTACCATATTAAAAATGCATTCTGTCATTTTTCCACTTAGAGATCTCCCGTATAATGCTCCTATTTAAAGGTCAGCTAATTTTATTACGGAAAGGAACTAATAACCTTTATTAATTCTTGGGCTCGTGGTTTTTTTAGCACGCCAACCAAATAAATAATACACTGAAGGAAGATGCAATGCAAACCAAGCAGCTGAATACAATCTCTCTGTATGGGCAAAGCTCTGTATTTGCAAGAGACAAAAGAGGTCATTAGGCATTTTATAGATGGTTTTTGCTCTGGAAATTATGAAAGTCTGTATAGATGGAGCGTTACAAAGGCCAGGCTGCCGGTCCAAGATGCTGAGACCACTGAGAGAGGCGCTAAGGCCAATAAAGTCCAAGCACAACCAATAATCCCAAATACCCAGCACCTTTTTTGGGGGGTTATTTCCTAAATTTGCAGAAATGCACATATGACAACATAACTAAGAGTTCTGCTTACAGACTTCTCTGCTGTCTTTAATTACTACACGTGAAAATACATGTCTTTATGTTTTATTCTCATGCCACCTCTCGCATGGGAAGCACTATTAAGGTTGCACACTGGATGAAATGATGAAAGAATAGCTAGTGGTTTATCAGGCATTTTTGGTTTAAGGAAGCAGACCAGAAGGCAGCGTTATTCACCACCAGCCTCTCCTAGCACAGCGCTTTGAGTGAGGCTGTTCCTAAGAAACATTACTACAATCAAAACTAAAAACAGAGACCTATTTTTAGCTATTTAAGCACACGAGGAAAAGACAGGGGCTTTGTATCAGCCCTCTTTAATTTATGAACTAATTCCATAACGCACCCTCCCGGAAAATCCCAGGACCTCAACCTGCAGGGCTCGCACCCTGCGAGGGGAAGCGAAGCGGGATTTGAACGACTCCAGCAACAACAGCGCAGGCCCTAAATCAGAACCAGCAGCAGAAGTCGCGAGCCAACCAGATACCTATCGGTTTCCTTGAGCTTAATCTGATTAAAACGTGGCTCGGGCAAAGAAATGCTAGAGAGAACGCCACGTCAGAGAGCAGGGAAACGATAAAAATAGTTCATGACAGGAAATCATTATTAAAGCGGCGTTACTACTGTATCTGTTATGGAAATTTCCCTGTAATTTTCGAAGGTTTCCCCTTCTGCTTATTCTTGAGTTGCCTGTTATGCTTTTCTTTTTCCCCTGCTCCTCCTCAATGGCGTGCAAGTTTGAGATGTAAAAAAGAAAATGATCACTGCAATTTTCCAACCCCAGTCTGCTCAACACCATCTCGAGTGTGTCATACGTCACCTTGTCACTCACTTCAGCAAGAAGTCACATAATATTCAGAGGCAGACGAGAATCCAAGATGGGCAAGTGCCACTGTGGCAGAAGCACTTTCATAGAGCATCCCAGGAAAAAAAAAATAATTAAAAAAAAACAACTTAATTTCAAGGACTTTCATAATGAAAGAATCGTTAAAATATTTAAGTAGGGGTAAAGTTTCTATGAAAAGCTGCTGGGAATGAAAGGAGAGCTGTGATAGGGTCCAGCAACCCGAATCAGAAGAACAAAACTTTGATAACTACTGCAGATCAACCTTAATAAACAAAATAAAGTTCAGCATCCTAAATAGGAATTAAAAAAATAAAGTTATTACTATTCTTCCTACTATTACCATCCCTCTCACAACCATGCTCTGGATTATCCTGCCTTTAGAGCACTCCATAAAACACAAACCAGACTTGCAGCATCCTGTCCTGCATTTAGTTACATACTCTCATAAAAGCTTTTAGAAAAAGAAATCAACAAAACAAAAAACATGAATATAAAAATAATACTTTCACAAGGTCTTATCTTACAAGGCTTACAATTAATGAAACTTCATTTTGGCATATGGAAGAGACTTCGACAAGCTTTAACAGCCACCCCCAACACTTCTTGGTTTCTTTTTTAAATGTCATTGGTGGAGAAAAAGAAACCATCAATCCAATTAGCTGTCTTTTCATTGAAAACAAGCATTTCATCTCTAATGATGACTCAGGCTTCCCCGAAGAAGAGCTCGATGCAGCTGGCCATCGATGCCCCGGGTTTCCAGCAGGAGGACACCCAATGACCCCCTGCTCATACCCAACGGCCCCTTTGCCCCCCAGCGTCCCCACTGCTTCCCATGGGCACTCACACCCCCAAAATCCAAAGATGACCTCGCATCACGGGAATACTGACAATTTTTAAAGAAACCGTATGTTTTGCAAGTGTTTTCTAAGACCTCCTTGATTTTTGTCCCTGGTGCTGGCACATTCATCCAAGC
>NW_010161361.1:0-2477 GCF_000695765.1 Mesitornis unicolor | reverse complement strand
GCAGGAAAGCGACCGTGCATCCTATTTACAGCGGTGCTTAAGCCTTATTCCATAAAGAGTCTTCCAAGAGAGCTCACATCTATTCTTCTTAATATCCCTCCCACATTAAGAAATGGTTATCTAATACAGGGAGTAATCAGCTCACGGTCTTACTACAGTTATCCTCCTCGACAAAGCAGGGAAATAAAATACCCAACTGCGAAGCATTACAAAGTCAAGGTTCAAGCACCCAAATTTATTGAGATCAAGGCAAATTTATTTAGATCTCAAGGCAACAAGACTGAGTGCTGTCTCTTGACACAGAAATGCCTCTCTGCTGGGAAATTCAAAGCCTGTGCTTCTGCAGTGGGCCTCTACCAGGACACATGCAAGGTCACAGTCGGAAAGACCAGGAAGAAAAGGCAGTGAAAATTAAACCAGAAAAGATTTTAAAGTTAATTTTAACATTTGACCATGCCAGAACATGGTAAAACACTGAAATTTAAGGGGCATGGAAAGCCAAGATGAACTAAACTGGAGTCATCTGCAAACTGGTCTGCAAGTGGTGCCTGAAAATTACTTCAAATGCTCTTAAAAAGGAATCAGCTGATGAAACAAATTCCAAACCCCCGAAGTGCAGGCAATTTTGCCTTCCCTCTCTACCCTCTTTTACCCCCAAGTCCACAGCAAGGACGCAGCGTGGCAAATCCAAAAGGCGTGGGCCTAGAGCCAGGGCAGGAAGAAGAGAAGTCAGTTCTCATCATGAGCATGTTGGCAATCAAGAAGAAATAATGCTTTTTTAATACCAATTTCTCAATAAACACCAAATATTAGCAAAACAACATACCTGTTTCATCTGGAATGCCACCCCAACACCAGAACTTAATGGCTGTCTAATTTGAAATACCAATATATGACTAGTATGGACTTCTAGAAATATTGTAATATATTAATATCTTATTAATATATTCATAATAGCACCAATAATATTAAGAACAGTGCATAAAAGAGCCAAACATGTCCCAGGTGAGAACTGAATGGGCAGAGTTCAAGTCTGCACCAAGAGCTGCAGATTTGGTCACAATCCACCTTTTCTCATTGCAAACCCCTCTGTGACCCCTTTCTCTGTATCACTCTAAGAAACGAGACATGTGAGGGGAAAAACCTGCATTCCTGTGGTTCTTAGGAGCAAAAATATGCATGCATAAAGTTATAAGGAGGACCAGAACACCTCCAATCACTGAGACTAAATGAGTCATCCACTTCAGAAGAACAACCAGTCATTAACCAAGAATCTGCAAAGCTATTAATTGCAAGTATCAATTTCAATCTATAAAGTTTCCTCTGTACCAAAACCATTGGTACAGCGGAGTCACCTGCAAAACAACCTCTCACCTAAGGAAATTCTTCTCCTTAAGCAAGCCCAACAAAAACAATCTTAAATATTTACCGCCATAAATTTTAGCTGTTTCATAAACTGCTTCAGAGATCTGGCATCATGCTCAACACCTAGACCTGTCTGGTTGATAACAGTCCCAAATTTCAGGCTGAAGACTTAAACTGTGCGAATCCACAGGTCATGGCAGATGCTGACCACAAATCTGAGTGGCCAATGCCATAGCTGATGCTCCAGCAAATACAGAAGGTCTGGTGGTGGCAGAGGCTGTCACCACAAAAACAAGTTTTACAATATTTTTGCCTTCTGTTCAGCCTCCTTGGAATGGACTCAGGAAACCTTCCCTTTAAATTGACCAGACCTAACTGCTCCATCCTCCAGCCTCTGTATTCACAGCTCTGCTCTTGAATGGAAAGGTATCTGCAGCATCTGGGCATCTTTCCTGATGCGTCAGCAAAATAGTTAACAACCCCACGCCCTGACGGGGCAATACTGTCCATTTTCTATCAGTCAGCATCTCCCTTTGCTCCAAGGGTTCTCCTTCCACCTTGCCAGACCTGAGCCATATGACTGTAAGCCTTTAGTGCTTTCCTGAAGCACTTCCTTTCACACAGCTCATTTCTAAAGCTGACTTGTCTACAAGCATTTGTCCGTTTTCCCCTTCTTAGTCCCATACATCACCAAGTGCCAAGCACTTGGCAACCCAACCTTCACAGATCAGCCTTCAAAGACTCAACTCTGAATCGTCTTGACTCAGGTTGTGACAAGAAGGGGCGAGGACCCCCAAAACGCACCGCTCCGCGCTTCTGCGGGCAGGAGCAGATGGCCACCTTCCAGATGGCCGCCAACCTCATCTCACCGACTGCAACATCTGTACCTTGAATTACATCTCAGAGGATGGTCCTGAGACAGACTGCAGGTTGCTGCCCACGGCTCCCGGCTATGCGGCTTATCCACAAGCCAAAGCATTTTGCCAAATGCAGAATGACAAGCCTGAAAAAAGGTTAAGAGCAATTAAAGTTCGTAGCAGGGCATCGCTGAAAAGAAAAGTTCAGAAGTAGAGAAATCCATCATATATATATATATATATATACACACACAC
>NW_010161360.1:1000-3154 GCF_000695765.1 Mesitornis unicolor | reverse complement strand
TCCTTATTTTGACTAGCTCTTTTTTGGGGTACCATGGTGCTCAATTATGCACTGGGCGTAAACCACAACAAAATCACATGGTTAACCAATACATTATTAATTTGTAAAACACCTGCTTAGAAAACAAACTGATGGGAATGATTAACCCCAGGAACAGGAAGTAATTTTAGGATTTTCACAAATCAAGGCATGAGAGACAAAGAACTCAAAACCAAAAGCACTAAACTGCAGTGCCATATGACAGTAACACATCAGTAGCTTTACCTATATTTTAGTAAACCAAAATAAACAAAAAAAACAATGGGAGACACTAGACACTATAAGAGGCAGAGGCAATCAAAAATAGCTATGGAAAATATAATTATATAAATGTTAAAAACAAAAACCACAAAGGCAAAACTGGAGTACACAAAAAACACTACTGCAGCACTAATGCTTTAGAATTTCTTAACTCTATCTAAAATAAATGTCCTACATAATGTAGTTCAGAGATGTCTGAGACTTCTTGTCCATATTTATGTATCAGAAATGCATAACAAGAGGGAGACGAACTCCATAACATAATTAACCTAATTAATTTTTGTAATAACTTCTCTTGAACTTATTAATAAGTTATGTCCATTTTTAAATTTTATTTCAAAGATACTCTCACCCCACAAGACAGGAAAGAATAAACAGAAGAGATGTTTTATGTCAAAAGTTATTTTCCAAGCTCTGTATGTGGATTTTTGGAGTTCAGTCTGGCCACGCAATAGCGGTAAATGAGAACTTTTTGTTTCATGAGGTGATGGATTTAATAAATAATGTCCTAAAATGCACTGGGTTCTGCCTCTTCAAGAGGCTTTCTATGCTCCCACTGAAGAAATGCTCTGTCCCTATCCATAAAATGCAGAAAGCACTTGACAAAGTCTATCCCACAGCTATAGAAACTGTTGCCCTAGATTTGCATAACTAGGGAATACTACAACTCAGGGATGAAGGGAGGGGTTTTTTGCAAGACAGATACAGTAACTGCTCATTTAGAGGACTGTTGAACTTTTCTTGGTTTCAGCTGTTACTATGGTTACTTACACCACTGACATGTACTGAGCACTTCCAGTCTTGGCTAAAAAACCTGACATTTATGTACAGTCTGTTGCAATTCTAGGGAATCTATGCTAACAAATTAGCATTGCCATTAAAATTCTGGGGGTTTTCTACCCTGGGTACATAAGCTTCAGTTGCAACAGCTGGTTCTCTTTGGATCCACTGCCCATTAAATGGAAGCCTTGAATCTTATTGCTCATGTTGCTTTTCCCTTGAGGTGATGCTATTGACATACTGTGATCAACTTCTTCACACCTTCTTGGTAATCTAAGATAGACAAAATTTCCTGGAATTTCTCACCATAACTTATGTTATCCAGTCTTCCAAGAAATCACTTGCCTTGACGCCCCCCTCAGTCTTCTCTTCAGTCTTTCGGCAAGTTTCTAGAACAACAGGCTTCTCCAAACCTAAACAACATATTCTAGTAGCAGTTGTACCACTAAGAAATGCAATGATAATATTAAGCTTTCCTATTATACTTGATATCTTAAAGGAGTATCAGATGTGTGTACTAAAATCTAATGATTTTTTATGTTTTATCCCACTAATAAAGAGGTTACACAGCACCAGGCAAAGAACTGATCTCCATGAAATCATGTCTACTTTATCAGCATAAAACCTGATCACTGGTACTTAAATTACTAAACATATGTCATGCTGAATTTGTACTATTTTATCTTCTTAATTAGAATAATCTATACCATATTTGTTTAATTATATTATCAAAAAAATATTAAGGCCCAATGGCTTTCATTTTAACAATACTGAAGCCCACAGCTTGTGCTGACAAAAGAGATGGTAAAGATATCCTTCTTCTATTCCTCTTCTCATCTATCCCTCTTTCTTATCACCAGTAGTTGAATCTATCACTTGTCAATAAGATGACCCTTTCAGAAAAAACATATGTATTTTACAGAATGTAACAAATGTATCGTGAATTGTAATATCATTCATAGAAGTTTGAGGTATTTTCATTTTAGAACAGTAGAAACATCAAAGGAATCCTGACAATTATGAACATAAACATGGGTCACTAAACTGGGTGGGTAGAGGGAGCAGAAAGAATAT
>NW_010161360.1:0-969 GCF_000695765.1 Mesitornis unicolor | reverse complement strand
CCCTACCCTGAATATATAAAACTGGGTAGAAACAGAAACAACTCAGAATTACTTCAGACAAAGTAAAACTACTATGGAACTGAAATTAAACAGGAAGACACAATAAGACTGGGTTATACAGGGGATAATTTCAAGACCTGCTTGCATTCATGTTTGGAGTACAACCAAATGCACGAAACAACAGCATAAAATAAAAATTATCCAAAGCCATTCCACTGTACTTACATTAATGGAGTTACCTTTTTCCTACACTACTGTTTCTGTGTGATCAACAGAGATACTGTGAGGTTCAAATTCAGCTAACCAACCAAATGTAAAGATTTGTTATTGTCTGCAATTCCGCATTGACAGTGGTTTCTTAAGGCACAGCAGCCTTTCTGAGATATAGTCCTTACCACTGTTTGAATCTGACTCATGTATTCCTCAGAAGTTACATTTCCTAAATTGCATATGCTTTACAAAGGGCAAATTCCTTTGCATCAATGTTTTCAGTTTATTTCCTGTTTGCATAGGGTCAGGATTCAACAGGAGGGATCAGAACCAGAATTTGCATACGTGTCTGAAGCAGGACTGGTAGCCTCATGGAGGAAGAGGTGGTACTCTAGATACTCTCAGTTGTACATCAGTAAGTGTATCTGTAAACTTCTCATAGCAGACTTTAACACAACCCTGAAGCAAAAAGTTTTTAATCTCCGTACTACCCACAAGACCAGCATATCATATTTTGGCCACTTTCTTCCATTCTGACAAGTGCCTCAAGATAAAGAGCCCAAATGTAAGTCTCTTATGCAGCAACAGAAAATACACTATTGCCATAGAATCAGTTGGCAGTTTGGGGGGAGGAGGGGAAATAAATTCTTCCAGTTGTGTCTCTATAAATTTACATAAATTATAATCTCAAATGTTTATCTGAATTTTTTATTTTTTTTTAATCTATTAATAGCTAAACTGAGGAAGTGTGGACTGGAC
>NW_010161359.1:0-2036 GCF_000695765.1 Mesitornis unicolor | reverse complement strand
ATATCTTTTTGTTACCGGTGCAGCTTCCAAGAGCTGTCCTGTAGTCTTAAATCATTTGACTTATTCCCTGAAGCAAATTGATTCAGCCTTCCTAGAGAAGCCAAATCACTCACAGGCCATTTTCTCGGCGTTAGGTGTTTTAAATCAGGTAGAGGGGTGGGTCTGCGCCTATCGTTTCTCGACCGTAATCCCTTTTAAACTGCAGATTCCAGAGTACACCTGTATGTCCTGCACGATCCACGTACGGGAGGTGGTGTAGGTTTCCAAATCGTAGTGGCTCAGGAAGGGACAGCCATTTTTCATCATTTTCAGAGGGTCAAATGCTGCTTTCCCGAAGTGATTGCATTTCGCTGGCGCGTGCTGGAAGAGAGAAGCATCAAATATTGTGCGAGTAGAGCGTCTGGCTGGATTATTCTGAAATGTTTCAAGCTAGCTGGCTGTGGCTGGCTTTATTTATTTAATTTTTTGGTGATACTCCCTTTAAAAAATGATTTAAATTTGCATTAATGCTTTCGTTAGGGGGGGGAAAAAATCTGCATTTATGACAGTTGCTGCCCTTTAGGGAAGCTTAACCCTGCAGGCATTTGTCATCCCCTGGGACAGGTTGAGGTTAAAAGCTGCCAGTTGATTCTTAGATAAATTTTGCATTATTTCCAAATTCCAGCGGGCTTTTCACCTGGCCTTGAGCGCTCTCTTTAGGCACTTGTCTGTGGACCTTTTATAATGAATATTTTGGGGACAGACTCCATCCGAACGGAGGTGAACGAGAAGGGATGAGGTGGTCGTATGCGTAAATAATGAATGTCTTGAGAAAAGGTGAGCTTTCTCCGGTCCCCTGAGCAAGGTATGACACCAAAAGGTAAGATTGAGCATGTTTGCACTGGATCAGTCCATAAAGTCAGAGATTTTGACTAAAACCTCACAGGATTTAGGATGGGATCAAGGACTTTATCAAGCAGGCCCCATGGAAAAGGGTAAAAATCAGTGTCTGGCACTAAAGCACTGCGTGTCCCTGAGTGACCTCCGGCGTGGTAGATGAATAGAAGCAAAGTTGAAGAGCTGGATAAATTATTAACTTAAAGCACTTTGGCATTTCTTAGTGGGCTTTGTTTTGTCTTGAGGGAGGCAGGACCAGGCGTGCTCTGGAGCTGCGGAGCGATGGGACCAGGGGTAAATGTCCAATGAAACACCCATTTATTTTGCAGGAGCAAAGCTGGGTAGAAACAGAAACCCACATTGTCTGCTGAGGTCTGTCCAGAGCTTGAAAATCACTTTGTTCTTCAAGATATCTCTAGATTTAAATGTTGTTTTAAAACTGTGCCGTGAAGCTGTAGTTTAGTGTTTTCTCACCGCTGTGGACACAGTTGAAGAGTTAAAACTCATCTTGGTTTCTGGGCCAAACGAAAGCTGCTCCTTTAAGTCTTGCTCGGTCAGTTGTAAATGGTTTGAAGCCAGATTTTGTTCAATAATTATTCTTAAAAGAACCAGGTTTGGTTTTTTAAATGCGTTTGGAGGAGGAGGAGGCTGCTGGCTTTTCTTAAACCTGGTATCAGCCTTGGAAGATCTGCACTGAGGTGCTTTTGAGACCTGAAAGGAGAGAACACGGCGTGGAGATGGTGATGGATGCAATCCCAAACTCGCTCTTGTGTTCCCAAGCTGTTTTGCTTGGGAAAAGTCCTTTATTTTTTCTTTCTTTTTGTTCTCTTTCGGGGTGGGGAGAGGTTTCTCCCTGGTGATGCATTGAACCAAAGCTGGTGGAAGCTAATGCTCTCTTACGCTCTCCTTTCTGCTGAAGGCAGACGAAAGCGGTTTTGTTTTTCTTCCGTCTAATGCCATTAATTCAAACTCGCTGAGCTTCCCCCTCCAGTCTTCACAGCCAACGCAGCTGAATACGAATGCGTGCAGAGGGCTGGGTTCCCGTCGTTTTAAACCTCGCAATAACCGGGCTGCTTTCGTGCTGAGCTCGTGTTTTACCTGAGATGCGTCCGTATCGATGGTACTCGGGAGCGATCCTCCATAGCAGCGCGTTGTGATAA
>NW_010161358.1:0-7153 GCF_000695765.1 Mesitornis unicolor | reverse complement strand
CCCCGTGCCCGAGCGGAGCAGGGAGCGCCGCAGCGAGGAAAGGGACGGGGAAGAAAAGGTGGAAGCGCACGCACGACCGACGGCGACCGACGGCCACCGCCAGACGCCCCGCTCCGCCGGGTAACGGCCAGGCCCGTGTCGGGCAGCTCTTGCCAGGAGGCCTGCTCAGACACCGGCAAATTAAACAAGCGACCTTCACCTTTAGCCTAATCGGCGGAGTCAGACGCCACGTCTTGTAGCACAGGAAGAAAAACCCCACCCCTAATTCTACAATGCCCCTTATGTTATCAAGATCGGTTATTTCGGACAACACTGCATGCAAGAGAATATAAAATGATCAGAGCCCAAGTGCTATTACAAGGAATTCAATTGGATACAGTCTTCGGAAAATACAGAGTATGTTGCTCTTTCGACCATCCAACCCAACAAATCTAAGATAAGACAGAAAATTGGCCAGATCCCTGAAAGGGATTCAACAAGGACTGCTTCACCCACTGTAATTTAGGTGATTCAGCTGGCAAGACCTGGTGTTGAAGTGCTTTAATCTACTTTAGACTGAAAGGAGTCAGTAACCACTGAGGGCTCAGCAGGGATTGTGCTTTTTGGCTGAATGGGGGCTTTTTGGCTTAAAGCATCTAAAACCCGTTGAAGTCCTATTTTTTTGTGTTTAAATCCTTTCTTGAACCTCACCTAAGTAACATGTTAAACCTTCAGTTCAAACCCACCCCAGAGCCAGGATTCAGGTTTCACAGGACAAAAGGGGCTCTTACCCAAGTAAGAAGAAGCCAGCAGTGCACTCTGCAGCCCCTCACAGTAACCCTCCAGATCGCCTGCGGGTACAGGAACTTGGGTTTCATCAGGTGTTGGAGTGTGAGGGTTCTGGCAACGTGAACATTTCCAGTCCCCTGAGCTGGGGAGATGTGGGAGGCAGTGTTGATCCAGCAGCATTCAGTCCTTCCTGCAAGTTGGCATTGGAACCTGAGTGTGAAATGAGACAGAGGTGAACACATTTTCATCATTACCAAAAAACCACATTATATATTATATTTTTCTCAGGAGCAGAGTATGAGTAATTTTGGCTTTGGTGCCCTGGCTTAATGAGAATTAAGATAATTGTTCTCTTTGTAACTAAATCCCCTTCCCCAGGTGCCTGTGAGCAGCTTTGAAGTCACAGGAGAGAGAAGCCGTGGCTGAACACGTCTTCCAGGGTGAAACAGGGCACGGCCTTCAACTGTTCAGAACGGACGGCTCGCACTCCGAGTGCCGCGCTCTCCTGTGTTTTGTGCTCACACCTGATCAGAGGCCGGCTCATGATACAGCTCTTACCCCTCCCTGGGCACCCCAAGAATGTGGCTTCCTTTTGCCCTCCTGCTGTTTCCACCTAATGTCCAAACGTCGCAGGTCGCCAGCTTTACCAGTGCGTGAGCACATTTCCTCGCGCTCCCCCTCCTCCTTCCCACCTATCTCGCATTCACCAGTTCCTCCCTTCCCACTCCTTGGCTGGCCGGCACTGGGTGCAAGCAGCAGCAGCTTTAGCTGGCCTGGGACTCGCAAGGTCCCTGCAGCCTCTGGCGTCCACCTGGGCCAGGCAGGGTGGCCTGAAACAGCCACCTCTGCTCTGGGAGCCGCAGAGGGGACACCGGCAGCGCTAACTCACTGCACACTTGAGGAGACGTGGCTAGAAATTAGGAGAAGCCTTTATTATCTCTCCCCCCATTCCCATGAGCTGTGTAGCTATTAGAATATTTTTTGTGCTGAAGACTATAAACATAATTTATGTAAAGAACAAAAAGGTGACACGGCAATTTTGGTGGCTTGAAGGGACTCCGAATGCAGGATGCTGGAACGCCAAGAGCTCCGTCCCATCCCGTCCCGCGGCAGGGTGTGCTGGGCACCCCACCCGCTCTCGCTGTGTGGCTCCTGCGCTGGTCTCCACCCTAGCAAGTCATCAGCAGGGTCATAACAGCCTCACGGAGGTGGAAACGGACACAGGATATTGTGTGTGGGTTTGTGTTGTGGCACTCATTGCACCTATCGTGTTACAGAACACCCGCAGATGTCAGTTTAGCTCAAAACAATGAATGCATGCCAGATGTATTAGCTTTTGCTTTTACAAGTGTCCACCATAGAAACCAAGTGAAGTTTAGAAGTTGATGTATATTTAGAGCCTGCTAGCTCTATTTTACATACTGTAATATGCCCTCAATGTGTATAATAAGTAAAACTTAATGTCATCTTATTTTTCTCCTGGCTGGAAATCATAGGACTTGCACCCATACGATTTCCTTTTCTTTTTGCATGTACTGATTTATCGAGAATCGAAAAGAATTTCTATGAGTTTGGATCGTTTTGGTAATACCAGATACTAAAGGACAGTTGTGCCAGGAGGCAGTTTCAGACCAGCAATCAATGTACATGCGTAGATCTAGAGAGAAAGCAAGGTTGATGCATTAAGTCAAATAATCTGAAAGAATGTTTGGGTTTCTTCCCCACTGTTTCTATGGGGGATTCGGGTTGCAAAGCAAACGGAACAAGAACTCCAGCACAATTTGAACAGTTGGTACAAGCAGCAGCCGGGTGTCTTGGTATTGCAACTGCCAGCCAATATCCTGACCCACACTCACAACTAAAATCTAAGCCACTCCTAGGTTTGCTTTTCACAATATAAACATTTTAAAAGAGAAACAGATAAACTTGATCGAGTTAAAAAAAAAGACACAAAGAACAGTGCTGTCTAGAAGTGTAACGCTTCCAAATATTTTGGAAGATTTTTGTTTAAAGAAATGGACAAAACCAAACCAGAGCAAAAACCCAAACGTGTCATTTCTACGTAATTCACTGCTGCAAGGGTCAGTTGGTTGAAGAAAACCTACTTGAGCATGAACCTCCAGAGAGGATCAACACTGCTGAAGAGCAAATGACTTACACAAACCACATCAGGCGGTGTGCTCAGTCAAAGTTCAGCCTCTGCCTCAGGAATGTTGGCTGCCTGAGAGAGCAGAGCTTGACTTTTAGTTCAGGTGGTGGAACCTGGCACTGATTTTGCTAATTCTGACTCTTTTCTCTGAGCCTCATAGCTCATTTAGCTCATCTTTGTGCTAAATTCATTTTCATGTGAATACCCGTCAGTGTCTGCCACTGACAAGAAGTTAACAACACTGGAGAGGATTTGTATGTCATTACTTACGTAAGTCAAAATAATCTCTTCCCCTCTTGTCCTTTTACCCTCTATTATCAGAGGGTTGTTCTGCTAGGTTGTTACTGTTAAAAATTTGGATAAAAAGTTTTCTAGGAAATAAATAAGTTAAACGAATTTAATTGTACGTAGTTGTCAAAACATTTTGTATATAGAATGCACTGGTTTTTCTTCTGTTTCTCCTTGGTCAAATAATTCTGATAAGAAGATCAGTATTTAGTCTGAGTATTGAATCTCTTTTATTAGGGAATGTTACAATTTCTTCAAGTTCAGAAAATTCTTGTCCCACACCACTTGCTAGATTATAGGGGGAATGTATCAGATGGGAAAGAGCTCTTTAATAAAAAGAGAAAAGGATAGCAAAAACCTGCGTTCAGAGGCCAAAAATGGGGAAATGAAGATTATTCTTCCATTTCAATAGTTAGGTGATTAGCAAGTAGAACTGACTGAAGAAGTAAGAGATTGTGCATCATTTGATTACTTCCAGACTTGGCTGACTTTCTGGAAAATATATTGAAGACAAGACTAGATCATTATGGATCCCGTGTCCCCCACCTTCACAGCCACCACGCGGATCTCCAGTGAGGCAGGGGTGAGGCTGAGCTTTCCTTGGCTCCTGCTCTTCTCTTTCGAGGCTGCAGCTGCCCATCGTGGGTGAAGCCGGATGCCAGTAAGGATTTGTCTTCTTACACTGCTCCACTTCATGCTACGAACATTAGAAATGGCAGTTCTGGCAATTGTGAAGTTCCTGCTATTGTATTCTACCTTGGTTTATAATCTCTAGTTGTTATAAATTCTGTTACATGATTTAAGAATAGCTTTGACATGATGTTTAATATTCTAGTTCCCCAGCTCTGGCTGGACTGGCTTCATTAAAGGCACTTTAGTGAAGCCCTCAAGTCCACATACACATTAGGAGGTGTCATCTGGGAGGTGGCAGCTCCCATTTCAGAAACTGAGATATGACATGTCATATCTTGTCACCTGGCACATCTGGGGTCAAAATTAGCACAAGTGTCATAGCTACAGAGCTCAAACAACAATAGCAATGTGAGGATTAATGGCCATTTACCACAACGATGACTAATTATGGTGAAATGCAATCTCACCATCCATTGCTCCACACGAAGAAAGAACGTCACGAAATGTACTGGCAGCCTTGAGGGGCTCGTTACAACTGGACATCAAATGTTCAGGACACTCCGCAGCTGACATGAACCCTCTGTCTTTTCAGACTAATCCTTCGTGACAAGCAAGGCAACTGTAAACAATGGAATATCCTCACAGACAAGCACTAGTAATACAAAAGGAGTGAACTAGTAGCCCTCACGTGATGGTTGAAAGCACTTTGGGATGTCCAGAGCTGTCTGATCTGCCGTACACAGAGATTCAGCAAGTCTTGATTGTGTGCACAGCTCCTCCTGAATTTGCTCTGCAGAAATATCCTGTGATCACAACCAGAACAGAATCGACAGTAACCAAAACCAAACTGCTTCTCCACAAGCTTCACGGCTTCACTTTAGTCGGGCTCACAAATAACTGGGCAGCACTGGTCAGCAAACACAGATCCTCATGGTTTCTTTAATCAGCGTGTGATCGACACGACTTTATTTGTCCAGCAATTCTTATTGATGACATCACGTTTAAATTACAGCCTTTTTTTTAGACATCAAATTGCTTCTTGTTGAGTTCAAATTAGATTTCAAGACAGATCAACTTCTATGAGGCTTTTTCCTATTAGAATCATACTTTAACTGCAAAAACTTCACCTTCAGAACCATCTGTGTTTTAGCTTTTTACATACTTGTTTTTGGAAGCATTTACCATAAGCTTGCCTTATTTTAAATTTGAGAAGAAACCGACAGTGTCTATCTCTAAAGGACTTCTGCAAGACAAGATCTGCCCATCTCTGTAATCTCTGCATGAACAGGGAAATTATCTCATTCATAATATTCATAATATTGTGACAAATGTTGGGGGTTTTAGAGCCTTCCATGTAAAACAAATCCTTATTGCTTTTGGAAAGGCCCTCTCAGACGCTAAAGAACATTCTAAGAGTTGTCGTCTGCTTTCTAGTAAGAAAGACTCAAATAAACTAGTACGGGTCAATACAGAGTAAAGATCCATTACTTTCAAATAAAAAATATTTGTACAAGTTTCTTATGCCTCCAATAAGATGAATATTTTTGCTTTTACTCTTGAAGCAAGAACATTTCTAAAATTGCTTTCTTTTTATTATTATTGGCATGTAACAATTATGCTGCTTTGATAGATGTTTCTCAGAATTAGTTCTGATTTTTTTTCCCAGATTAACATAATTCTAGGTCATTGATTTTAACTTAATTAAGAAAAAAACTGCAAAGACTTTTACGTTTGGTAATTTTACAAGTGGTCACAGGTGACTCATATCCTAGCAAAACCAATTCAACTTCCTCAGAGGAAAGGGAACCAAGCAATCTCAACAACTCCAGTTACAAAATCAGTGCCCAAGAAGAGGGCTTGTTTGCGCTGAGCTACAAATACGCATGATTTGACATATTGCACAACTAAGTGATTGTATCAATATAAGAAGGCCGTGGAGCTGCTGGAGCAGGTCCAGAGGAGACCACGAAGATGATCTGAGGGCTGGAGAACCTCTCTCTATGAGGACCAACTGAGAGAGTTGGGGCTGTTCAGCCTGGAGAAGAGAAGGCTCCGGGGGGACCTTATTGCAAACTTACAGGACCTGAAGGGGTCCTACAGGAAAGCTGGGGAGGGACTTTTTACCAGGGCAGGTAGCGATAGAACAAGAGGGAAAGCTTTTAAACTGGAAGAGGGGAGATTTAGACCTGGATAGTAGGAAATTAATTCTTCCCTATGAGGGTGGTGAGACACTGGCACAGGTTGCCAGGGAAGCTGTGGATGTCTCCTCCCTGGCAGTGTTCAAGGCCAGGTTGGACGGGGCTTTGGGCAGCCTGGTCTGGTGGAGGTGTCCCTGCCCATGGCAGGGGCTGGACTGGGGGAGCTTTAAGGTCCCTTCCAACCCGAACCGTTCTGTGATCATGGACACCCAAAAGACCCTGATCTTTATTTGCCTGACACATTCAGACATACCGGGACTTGTCCGCAAGATGGCGCCCGCTGTGTCCGGCAGGGGCTGACACAGCACCGCGCTTGGCAACATCTCTGGGACTAAAAAGCTTCAGTGCAATTATCCCTCTGCATCTCGGCGTTCTTCTAGACAAGCACGGAAGAAAGCCTGTCTGTAATTATTTTCGTGATTTGTTTATACAATATAAACATCTGGTGCCTCAGAGGCAAGCAGAGCATTCAGTTCACAAGGGAAACAAAGTGTCTGCCATCCAGGGGAGCCAGTTTTTCTCTCTGAGGTTTCAGGTGGCTGTGACCAAGTTAAGTTACACACAAAAGGCAAAGGCATTGCAGGGAGAAGGATTAAAACCTCACCAAATGACTGCTTTTATCAGTGTCTGTCTCACTGCCCAGGATTCGCAGGCAAGAGTGGGACAAAAAAGAGCTCAGGGCTGTGACTGGACTGACCAAACCCCCAGCCCCTCAGAGTGAAGCTCACAATGCTTTGTAGGAAGATGAAGCTAAGAGCAGTCTAGGAGAATTCATCCCTACGTACTGGAGAACCAAAAAGGCATCAAATCCTCAGAGCTCTCAATAGGTCTGTTCAGATTAAAAATAAAATGAAATAACACCCCCATCCTGCCACAGATATTGTCAGAAATAGAAACGCTAAATGAATACAACTGACCCATCTGTCCATCTAGCACAACGTGGTGTTTCCAAGTTAAGCTCAGAAACACTGGCACCAGGTGGCTGAAACGTAGATGTTGCCACATGTACCAAGATGCCAAAGTCTTGCAGGTTTGCTCTTACCACAGCCCAAGTATTTGCCACTTTTTTTTTCATACAGTGATCAAATAATCACAGAATCACAGAACCACAGAACGT
>NW_010161357.1:0-4222 GCF_000695765.1 Mesitornis unicolor | reverse complement strand
ATCCCTAACGTTCTGTGATTCTGTGAATGTTTTAGAGGTGGAGGGGAGTGAAACTCTGTTGAACTGAGCTGTGTTTTAATTTTACTTCTGTGAATATCCCTTTCCTCTCACTTCCCGAAAAGAGGCCAGAAAAGAGCCCTGCACAATGGGGGAAAGAAGAGCAATGAAAGACAGGAAAAAGGTACAAAAATAGAAACCTCACATTCCTAGAGGTAGTTTGGATTTAGCAGAAACCATTGCATGAGCTTCAGCTCATCAGATCTTTGGGGGTCAGTCCAGTGACATTCAAACTATATCATGGTGCATCTAGAGATCTGTCTGTATTTACAGTCAGTGCCTGTTGTTGCTGATGATATTTAGCCAATTTATTGCCTACCTCTTTTGAAGTCAGCACTGCTCTGTTGAAACACAGCAAGGCTGGGACAAGTACCTGCAAGTATTGCCTTGGGTATATGCATGCATTAGCATAAGCTTTAAAAATAATTTAAATGAGAGTTCAGTTTCTAAGTACCCAAGTCTCTGTTTAATGCCTTCTTGACACAAAGTGATTTGCCTGAAGTGTCACCAGTAGATTTTTGGTGGTATAAGGAACTGAATAGGCATTCCTCAAACAGCGGTGGCTGAATCATTGAACTGCCGTTTCTCTCATTTTTATTTATCTGTTCTTACTGTCACTGCTTAATGAACATTTGAGGTACAATGAAGAGAAGGATCACTATTTTTATAAGTAATATGTCAGTCCATTTCTGGGATGAATGCATCTAGTTTTCAAAATTATGAAGACACACTTTTTTTCTTGTTTTGTTTTGTTTTGTTTTAAAAAAGACAACACTGTATGCAACCATTAAGCAATCTATAGCAACAGATCTTTCAGTTCTGTGGATGCACAAAGGTCTTGCCATCAGGTCTGCAGCCTAAAGCAAATGAAAGACATGATTGACTCTCTATGAAAGAAGCAGGGGACCAGTAGGGAGTATGATAAAATGTGTTAACATAGCAGGAAGGTTTCATATTTCGGCAAGTATTCTGCAGCTGCAAGTTTCCCTGATGGAAACTTGAGGTTAGTAATTCTTAAGCAAGTTTGGCACACGAGTCAAATGTGCTGGAGGATAGGTGCAGAAAAAAGCTAACCTTATGTAGATGTCTTGTGTTAAAAAGTCAGCAGAGAAAAGTTGAAGTGTTCTTTTTCCAGTGAAATTCTTCCTTTAAGCTCAATGTTACGGGTTTTTTCCCCTTGCAGAATTATTTAATCCCTTTTTCTAGTATGTTTTTGGCATGTCATTGTAGGAGGTAGTGTGACACAATTAGTTATTTTTCAGAATTTCCTTTGTGACATCCAGTGTTTCTGTGGGTTGAAAAATCCAGAAGGTAGATGATTATAAGCATTTTTGAGGGGTACAGGTTGTTTATATGACTTTTCCTGCTGGAAATGTTATTGGAAATAAAGGATTTACTTATTTACAGTACTGAAATAGTAAACTAGTATGTGACTATCTGTAATGGAAATAATTTTTTTAGAAAAATTCTAAAGGACATTTGAGAAACTCTGTGCACAGGCACTTCATAATCTACTTCATGTTGAAGAAGCACTTGTGAACTATAATAGAATATTACAGCTAAAATAGATAACCCCATACTGGGTTTGGTTTTATGGATTCTGCATTTTTTTACTTTTTGCTGGATTCTCTTCTAACTAACAATGTTTCATTTAGAAATTGGTTTTTGTCTTGAAAACTGGAATTTGAGTTTCAGAAGACAAGTCATAAAGCTTTTGATTCCTTTCTTTTAGTCAGATGACATAAGTATTGGAGTAATCCAGAAAAATAATGAAAAGGGTTACTTCTCCTTTTCTTCCATCATGTATGTGCAGGTGACTCTAACTGAAGCGTAGTGAGTGTGCTACTACAGTTTTATGATGAAAGCAGGTGGTGAGATGGGAGGTAGTGGGATGCAGTTTCCCACTTGCCCATGGTTACTCATGTGTAACTGGGACCCTTTTGCTGCAGAAAGAGTGGGTAAGTGCTCACAGACTGCAGAATAATTTCGCTGCACTACTGCCCAGTGCTTCTGGTGGGCTGTTGTTTCACCCCTAATGATTTTGCTGGACAAAGTCAATCTGTTTGCCAGGGGAAAATACAATGTTTGGCCCTGAAGATGTAAGACCGGGTTTTTTTGGGTTTTTCTGTGGCTCTTCAATGATTTTATGACTTTACAGAAACGAGCCCCCAGCATGTTTCTCTGAGATTTTCTTTATATTCATATTCAACCATCCATGATTAGGTTGTTAAAACCAAATGTTTATTATGCCATGTTATTTTTCTAGACTTGAAGAATAATTTATCTGTTAGATTTAATACCTCCATTAGGGATATCTGAATACTGGAACAAAAGGTGAGTTACTCTTCCATACAAGACTAGAAAATTGAAAGCACATAGGATCTTCAGACCAGAAACTGGCAGTTTCTCACTAAATTATCTTATACTTTAGTGAAAGTAGCAAACTCTAACACTTAATGCAGATTTTGTAACTACACACAAATTTTTAGCATAGTCCTTACATCAGTTTTTCAATATAGCACATGAATTCCAGTCTTGTGTCACCATTACCATTTTTTTTTATTAACACTGGGAATAGTTGGAAAACAGATGTAACAGCAAAGGTATTTCTTTTTTTCTTCAAGCATAAAAACACGTATTTTCTTTGAAACATAGTATGTATGCAGCAAAAGACTACAGAGCACAAGGAAAGCAGTTTTGCAAAATAAATTTTGTTACTTTATGCTTGGAGATAAGGGTATTAAAGAACAGTTATGTTGTGAATACAATCTTCAAGATTGCTGTATTTCAATTTACGTTTGCGATACAATAATAATGATTGCTATATTGTTATAGCACTGTTTCAGCTATCTTTTAGCTGACAAGGACATTCAGTTTTCAGAATACTTGTTTTGTATGTTTTGCATGTGAGAAGCCTACAACACAAGTTGGGAAAAATCATAAGGAGGTGGAAAAATATGATGATACAATCAGGTTTTGATCAGATTAGGGAAATACCACTGGATATCAGCTCCCACAAAAGTATTGGGAAAACAGTTTTCTAGTAAACCATGTTTGTCAGTAACATGCAGTGGTCATATTTGTAACAGGGGAACTAAGTGAAACACAACAAAGTATTTTAAACATAATATCTAAATATATCTGAAGATGTCTGATTCAAATGGCTGACTTTGTTTTGATTAAAATTTGACTGTTTTCATCAGTCAGAATCTTTATGCTTGTGTGTGTGTGTGTGTGTGTGTGGGTGTGTGTTTGCTTTTGTCCAGACTAACAATATCTGTGGTCATTAAGCAGGAGTGTTTATTTTTTCCAAGTTTATCCATCCAACTTTATAATAAAAGTAATCAGTAATTTAGGCTCCATGCTGTGTTTGAGATCTTCCTTCAAGGATTCAGTAGGTTGAGGAGGGATCTATAGACATGATGCATGTGTTTTAACCATGGGCTTAACCCCTGGGCTTAACCATGTGTTACAGCACTGTCAGTTGGACATTCCACTCCAGCAGATGACCAGCTTTGGTGTTATGGCTTGATGTTATTAGAGTCTACATAATAAACCAAAGCAATTCTGTTGTTGCACACAACAATGTCCCCTCTTCAATTTTAATGATGTCTTAAATAGTGAGATAGTAGTAGATGAAAAGTTTCCCTTTGTGAGATAGAATGGGACTATCATGCTTACCATTCTCACTTTCTATACGTATGTACTCTCCTTTGTAAGTAGAGTAAGAAATGTTTAAAAGCCATTTGCAAACTATGAAAATTGCAGTAGATACAGCTGGTATACGTAAGAACATGTGTAATCATGTCATCAGTTGTCAGCCAGAAAGATCAGATAAATCATTTGTACTTTGCAGCTAGTGGATTTTGTCATTTCCATTGCTCAGGTAGCAATTAAAGAGCACACCTCTAAGTTTTAATTTACACATAAAAATACCTTTGGAGTTGGGTTAGGGGTCTACAGGGTGGGCTATCATTGGTCTTGCCTTGTTTTCTGTACAAAAAGCCTTGATTTGAGTGGTGTTTTAAGCTAACATCACAATATGGAAGGGGTCCCTAAAATCCACATGATGCTGACAGCTGACCAGTAATTTAAGGGAGCTGTGGAAGCTGGAGTTACAGAAGTACATGAGATCATGTCTCTGTTTAAGGGTCAGAGAGAGAGA
>NW_010161356.1:0-12405 GCF_000695765.1 Mesitornis unicolor | reverse complement strand
CAGCCGGTGTCCGCCCTGGGGGGCGCTCGGCTGCGCTTTCCTCCGTGCCTTTCCCTCAGCCTCTGCGCCTCCCCTTTAACGGCGGAGTTTCTCCGCGCCTTCCTTCATCTCCTGGGCATAAGTAATAAATCCCTCTGTGTAACCGGGGGATTTCTGTCAGCTTTCCTGCTTACCGACGTGACCCCGGAGGAGTGCGCTGATACAGACTGCTTGACACTCTGTGAAAAAGGGGTACTTAGGCGGTAAGAAACAGGGCAAGCGTTTCTTTTCCAGCCCCTCAGCTTGTGGAAATAGGCGCTGGTAACTTTCCACTGCCTTCTCTTACTGAGTGAGTCTGCTTGTGTGCTCACGTGCACCGCTCCAGTTTGGTTTTCAGTACTTGGTACTCAAAAATGGCTTGTTTCTTCCCACACTTTCCTCAACAGCCTGAGGTGAGAGGGAAGATACAAGGAAATGAGGGGTGACAGTAGTTTGAGTCTCTTTCAGCCTCTATTTTGAGATATGCTGATATAGCCATAAATTGTCCATCTGCATACCCCTTCATTAGGGCATTTAGATTGTAATCCCATCAGCCTTTACTCAGAAGTAATCCTCTGAGCAACACTTGAAATTTGGGTAGGATTTCCTTCTTAGGTCATCAATTTCCTCTTTTTTTTTTTGGTAATCTTAATAATCAATTGTGAACAGTATCCAGAGAACATATTCTTTCTTTAGAGCTAAATGAGCTGAGTCTCTCTTTCACTGTAATGTAGCATCAAAGCATTGCAGAAGTGGTTTTGACATCATTATAGTCCCCTCCACCCGTTTTTATTTTTTTTTTTAATAAAATTTGCAAGATGCATGGTGCAAAAATCACACAGAAAATGTAAAGTGTGGTCAGCATTTGATGGGTACTTTTTCATTTGATGAAAACAAGTTTTGAGGAAACTACTGAAGGAAATGTACTGCATGTCAATTCTTTATGTTTCATCGGAGTAGTTTTCAGGATATGAGTAAACTTCCGTATACTCTATGAAAATATTTTTCTATTAATGATGCTGCAAGAGATTTTGTCCTGGAAGAACCTCACTAATCTAAAGACTATTACTGCTTAATATAGTTTGCATGTGCTGAACAGAGATGACAACAAAAGCAAGTATCATCAAATATACGTTACTCATTTGGACAACTGCACTACCACAGCACCTGATAATAAATGTAAGGTAGCATATGTTACGGAAATATTTATCTCCATAATATAGGAATTCATTAAAGCACTTGATTCTTAAGTCTTCCCTAATTGATTGTGAGAAACTGCTACTTCTGTATCAAGGTTTAGGAAGTGTGTGGATTACTGAATTGTGATATAAACTCCAACACAAAGCATTTACCTTTATTTCAGCATGATTGTTAAAGCACATGTAGTGCAGTTTTAACCAGAATTTAGGAACGAGTTATGTTAAATCTCAGTATAGAAATATTTAATTGTCTTAACGTTTATTAAGAAATCTCAGCTTTGTAGCAGCTTCTAGGTTTAGAAGAACTTTTTTGCACTAATAATGATACACTTTTAGCAGTGATTTTTTGGCATTTCAGTATCTTTCCTTTTTGTATTGCAGATTATGTTTATTTTGAAAATTCTTCCAGCAATCCATATCTCATTAGGAGAATTGAAGAACTTAACAAGGTACACAAGTATCTAAGATTCTTGCTTAACCTTTGACAACAGTCAGTGCACGTTTCAAAAACTGAGAATGATTTCCATCCCATTAGATTTCTGTTGTGGTCGAATTTTCTGGTGGTTGTTTTTTTGTTTTAGTTGTTTTTTTCTTCTAACTGAGATTTGCTATGATTTTTGTGTTAGTTTCAGTTACTGAAATTTTACTATGTGATATCCTGTGATTCTGCCCTGTCATCTAAGGAAACACCCAGTTGATCATTCCTGGTGAATAGAAGTACTCTACTCTAAGAATTTCCGAACCAATCCTATGAATGCTTAAGGAAATGAATGAATTTTATTCCCTCTCTTGTGATGACACTGTGAATCTATCTGGAATGATAGCGATCATGTAAAGTGTCTGCTTTTGGATATATGTGTAAAGAGCTAGTAGGTATCAGTGAGACCTTACAATGATCAAATAACACAATATGTGGCTTCTATGGGCTGTTTATTCCTCCGCTTATTGGCAACGGTGAATGAAGGACAGGCTTTTGAATAGAAATAGAGACTCTATTCGCTGTCTTTATCCTGGGTATTTTTGTAAAGAATGGAGGGTTTTCAGAGTGTCATTTTGGGGAAAGTATGTTTATTTTTCTTCATTGTACTACTAAGAATGGTGTGAGTTATTCTGTTGTTTGTTTTGTTCTTTTTTTTTAGCATGGCATATTTTTACCATTCCAACGAGCATTATTAAAATGTACTGATACATTCTGTCAGAAGCTAATGATCAAAATGCCTATCATGATGTAAATAATGATAAAGGTTTTTTTTTCTTCTTATGTTTATAAAGTAAATTTAAAAAATGGTGACTGACAAATGGTTTTCTACTTATTAATAGAACATAGCAGACATCAACCACATTACCTGTTAGTGCTATCCAGCACAACGTCCATTGAGCTTGTGCATGGCAAATAATTTTTGACTTTTATTGGAGAATAATATTTTTTATTTGCAGTAGTTGAAGTGATTCCAATCATCCTCTGAATGTAACGTTTATTATCTTTAAACTGCATTGCTATAATTTAATCTTGCTCATGGATGGTAGAGCAGAGTCATGTATTGTTGTTTTTTTTTTTCTATAGAGTTTCAAGGATATAGTCCAGATATCTTAATTGTGAATTATATGCTTTCATGTGTCAAAGGTATTGAGCAAACATAGAGATGTTACATAAAAACATAATGAAATGCTTTGGTTATCATATTACCAGAGACAAGATGCTTTCTTTTTTTTTGGTAAGAAACTTAATTAAAACATGATACTCGTCAGTGTCACATCTTGAGTTTTAAATAAGTAACTCGAGGTAATAAACTTATTTTGTACCTTTCATAAAAAGAAAGAAGGCACAGTTCTTCAAATATTAGTAGATTCTTTACATTATCAGGCTAAAAAGCATGATCCCTGCAATGACCTATGAAAACAACTGTGAACTAAATAGCTCTTTTATCTTACAGTTGCAGTGGATTTTCAAATAAACCATGTTATATTAAATACAGTTTAAAAAATGCTAGAGTACTTTGAAATATACATTTCTGTGTAAACCTGGGTTGCAAAGAAATGTTCACAAGCTTTTAATATTTCTTAAGGGTTCTTATGTTAACATACTGGCATTACGTTGCTAAGCAGCTGATTAATATAAAAATGCATAGGACTAAATAATTATAATCAATACTGTTATCTGATCTGAAATTGATATTGGCCTATGTCAGGAATTTTTTACTTATATGAGTAGTTCTGTTGATTTCAGCCTGACTGATCATGTGAGAACTACTAATATGAGAGGAAAATTGCAAGCAGAGGGCATTTAATTTGTATTACTCAGCTCAGGAAGGATGCATTTTGACTTACCTTTCTTTTGTAGACTGCCAATGGAAATGTGGAAGCAAAAGTGGTGTGTTTTTACAGGCGAAGAGATATTTCCAACAGCCTTATAATGCTTGCGGATAAGCATGCTAGTAAGTATATTGCATAGGGCATTTTGTTCTTTCTATCACAGCCTATTTGGTTTCTGCAGCTACTTAAAAGTGCATTTCTTTGGCATGAGTAATATGTGTTTATATTAGGCATTAATTAATATCCAGTTAGAGATTCTTACTATTATCTGATTCTGGCCCTGCTCCTAGTAGTTGCTTCTGGAACTTAAATTAAGCTGTTTTAAAGTTGATTGAAAGTCTCCATTTGAAAAAAAAGTCATTTGGAAGATACAGCTGTATTTCTTTTTTTGTATCAAAAGTAAATCTTAGGTGTAAGTCAATTTAAACTTAAGAGCGTGATGATTTAATTTGACTTTCTTGAGTTAGACACAAACGTGTGTTGCTTACTGTGAAGAATGAAGTGTATCATTGGAGACTGAAAATTTCTTGAGACTGTAATACAGCTGTTACGTGCATTTATGATAAATGTAGATGTTAATCAGGAAAATAATAGTGAGCATCATCTCATAGTTTTTTTCAGAAAAGCAACAAGTGGTAATAGGGAAAAAGTCCCCTTTTTCATCGTGAACTTAACGGCTTTTGCAGGCTGCCAATTTGGTCTGCAACTGAAATACTGCATTTTTCCTTAACTTTATAATTAAAAATATAATTCTGAAGATGAAAATAGAACCTAAAAAAGTGAGATGTTCGAGAAAATAGTTATTAGCAAAATATTGCAGTCATGTTTGTAAATAACTGAAGTGTTAAAACTTTAACATGCAGTACCTTTCTTGCCATATTCTGTTAAATAACATTTTGATTATAGATGATGCTTGAGTTTTCAAAATTAAGATATGAATAAGTGATGTAGGAATTATAAGTATCTATTCTGTAATTCATCAGGATAAATCTCTTTAAAGGCATTATCTAGTGCCATATTTTGTGTGCAGATATATGGTGGAGTAATTGCGCACTTAAGATACCTTACAATTTGTTTAATGTCAAATTCTGATAATTTTATTCTTACAAGTACCTTTAGTGAAGACAAACAGCCAGCTTTTTGCTTTTGGCTTTTCTTTTATTCTTTCATTGGTCTTAGAGAAGTAGAGGTGATTTGAGAATGTGCTGTGAAGTACTAGCTTGTTTCTTAAAGAAAATGCATCTTTCTTATGTTCCAAGGGGATGATTTATTTAAATGGTTTTCTAATATAGTTAGGTAACACTTTATAATTATTGACAACCTATTTTATGGTAGTTTGCCCCCACAATCATTATAGTCTTCTAAGTTCTTGCATATGAAATATATAGAAACATAGAACTTCTAGTCAGCTTCACTAAGCTTTCCAACACATTTTTTTGTCTCATGGAGGTGGCAGGGAAGAAAGAAAAGGATAAAAATTTTACTGGAAAGACAGGCGTTTTTTATTTCATTTTTTAAACGTGAATCTTTGTACATTTTTTCTTTTGCTGGCTTATTTTTTAGAAAAGGGTGTGTGAGTTCTGTGGGCATCATTCAATCTGGAAAAGAGAGTAAGATTTTTCTGTTTCCTTTGTGAGTTTTAGATTGCCATTTTGTCAGCACTTTGATATAAAGGATTTGTTGACAGTCTGTTGCTCATCCACTGTAGCACAGTAGTCAGTAGAAGTACCATGGAGTCTTCCATCACATTTTTTCTGTTGAGATCCTCTTGCTGTTTTCTTGTGAGAAAATAGAAATGTAATTTCTAGCTGATCCAAGAAGCATCTCTAGGATGCCTCTGTCTCAAGTCATAAGTCTTCTAACCCGCTGTTCTTCTGAATTGTGTTTCTCTGTGGATGTTTTCTCTGTATATAATGTTCTCTTTTTGACCAATCTGTGGAATTTGTACAGCTAAGATTTCTTACGAGATATATGGTACAGTTATAGGCGACAGCACATAGTGAAGGATTGCTTGCCTGGATCTTCATATAGCTTGTAAAGCAGATTTAGTTAAATGTCAAGTCAATTTAGATGTTTTGATTCTGGAATACCACAGTGTTCTGTTTAAAAATATGATGTATGTAAACAAAATATTTGTATATTTATGAATTGAATGTTTTGGGAATGTTGTATATAGCTAAACATGTTCATGCTTCAACACTTCTACCTGGTTTGTTGTAAAATAGACTAAAATAAATTAATTTCTTACAGAATGGAAATTTTAGTTCAGTCACTGGTTACTCCAGTGTACATGTCTAGAGAAGTTGTTTAAGTATAAGATCTGCTTGATCTTTTCTAATGACATATTATGTTGAAATCGACTATTTTCTTATTCTTTCTGATGGAGAAAACTGCCTGGAGTAATGCACTTTTGAAGATTTTGGCAGATGGGAATTGGGTTTTCTGAGTGACACTTCAATTTTTGAAGGTTGCGTTTTGTGATGTAGGTATGGTCCTATTTAACATTTAAACATATTTAGTATACAAATACATGTAATGGCTCCTGTTAAAAGACCTCAAAATGCCTTGAACTAAGAATTTAATTTGTATATTAATATTAAGAATGCTCCAACAGACCTGGAAATGGTTTGGTCTTACACAGCAGTTTTGCAGCTGTTGAGCTCCCTTACTTTTATGTAAAGATGCTTTGTATTTGTGAAAAAAAAATATTTTGCCTTTTATCATTCTATGTTAGCATCATCATAATTGCCAATCATTCCAGTTACATCAAGAGAATGAAGCTGTTAATATTACATCTGATTTTTGTGAAGCATTTTGTTTCAGTAGAGCAGCAGGCTAGCAGGTACCATAGAAAGTGGCAAGAAAATGGTGTTAACCTGAGAAATACTTTTTAATGTATTTAATAGTAGTGCAGATTTCTCATTAATATTCCCAAAGATATACAAACCTGAAATGCCAATTCTTTTCATATGTTGTCAGGTTTACTCTTGCATAGTGGTATAATTAATACACTCAAAAGAGCTTTTCCTGCCCTCTTGAACAGTTGAAGAAATACAGGTTAGAAAGTTTCATTTTTCAGTATTTTTCTCAAGTATACGTGGAACTAAAACAGGAATAGGGCAATTTAGATAATTCTGTCTATAAGAAAAAAATTTGTGTTTGTGGAAACCTTGGGAGTTCAGTAAAGGTGAAATGCCTAAAATGCTTTGTGTTGTTCAGTGTTCTTTTCTCTTAGTCACATATTTGACTCAGTATAATTCAAAGGATCTTTATAAAGTAGTGTTACTGGCTTATTTTTGTCCAATCAGATAACGCAACTAAAAACTTAGTGGGTTTTTTTTGTCATGGTTTGGTTTTGGTTTTTTTTTTCTTATTTTAATTTTTGTACATCAAACTAAAAAGCTGTTATTCAGAAAGGATGTGATGTTTCTTTACTCATAGACCCTTTTCTGACAAATCACTTTAAGATGAGGACTTTTCTTGTTACTTACTTTTTATGCTAAGACATTATATGATTTAAATTATCTTCTGATAGGAGATTTTATTTGAAACCTTAAATTGGCTTTTTTTGGGTCGCATGAGTTCCCCTGAATACCTGTTGTCTCCACAAGTATCTTTCTCCATGTTTAGTTAGAAGCACCTTTGGTCAAATGAATGTGAGACAAATGTTAATTCTTCTATTACATATGATACATTTTCTCCACCTTCATACTTTTAGATATTGAAATAATGCATACTACTTTTTTAACGTGGTGAATGCTTATATTTTTGTATCCTACATACAACTTCCAGAGAAGGCATTAAGATAGTTTATTTGCTTTACTGGTAGTGCTAATAGGGATTGACATCTATCCTGCAGGAAAGGATGCTCAGAGGCATAGAGAGTTCTTAGTTACTCTTTTAAGGGAATTGAGGTTTAAAGAGCTTTCTGTTTAGCAGGTGGTCCTTTGAATGAAAAGAAGATAATTGTATTGCATTAGTCTTGATACAAATAAAACTGAAAGAAAACCTTTTGGATATCATTTATGGTCATGTGTGTGAATAAAGAAGTCTTTATAGCTCAAGAGTTCAATTGATTTGCATTTCTTACAGTGGTGTGTAAGTGGCTCTTCTGTGGAATTCAGTGACTTTGGAAGGTTTTCTGTTAGTTTACAGTTCATTTTTGAATTGTTAACGGTGAGAAGGCCTCTTTCCTACTTTCTGTTAAGAAAACAGATCTGTTGATATTACGCTGTGATGAAGGATCCCATTTTTCTGGATGTTAAACAGGAGGGAAAGAAGTTAAGGAGTGCAGAGGCAGAGTTGGGAATCAGAGATAGGAGAGTCTCTTGGAGGGTTTATAAGGAAGAAGGCTTAGCTGTTAGATATGCCAGAGGAGTGGGTGAACAAGGCTGGTATAACTGGTTCTGTGAGATACCACCTTCTTCTTAAGCCTGCTGTAAATATAAACTAGTGTTTGTTTGCAGGTCAGTATCCCTGGCCCTGTCATCTGTGTCTGCCTGCTCCCCTTGCCACCTGGTGAATTCTTATTAGGAGAAAATGATTTTTGACCTCATGTGTTTGCTGTCTCTTCTTTGAGGAAAGACAGGTCTTGCAGAAGTCTGTGAGCGAGCCATCAGGAGACTCAGGTTTGCTTTGAAGTTGGGATGGTGAACAGAGACAAAACCAAGCATAGTATGCCAGAAAAGTTTAGGAAAATGAGTTCCTGTGGCTCTTTTGCTTAAGATGGGAGTTTTACATGTTATGCTTATTTACAGTCAACTAATAGAGACATGTAAAGTAAGCACTAGCAAATTCAAGTAGGTTATGTTGCTTTTGGGAATCCTGAAGTCTGTGATGTGGGTGAGACACACCCTAGGAGGACGATTTAAGGATGATACAGGT
Source organism: Mesitornis unicolor (assembly GCF_000695765.1). Taxonomy (NCBI): domain Eukaryota; kingdom Metazoa; phylum Chordata; class Aves; order Mesitornithiformes; family Mesitornithidae; genus Mesitornis; species Mesitornis unicolor. The sequence continues at coordinate 3,991 of NW_010161356.1, read as the reverse complement.
AACAAATTCTTTCATCATTGGCAGAGTAGCTTTTATGATAAGATATGTTTATATTAGCTTAACTATCACTTTCACTGAAAATGAACTTGAGGAATAGTTGGGATTCTTTTGGTGAGGAAGACATGACGTTTTTGATCTCTTGAGACAAAGAAATATGAAGTTTTCTTTCATTTACCCAAGAGAATGCCTTCAGTTGTAATTTACTTGGAAAGGGGGGAAAAAATTCAGAACTTGCTGAAATAGAGCAAGCCTTGCCCAAAATTGCATTGTTGTCACCGAGGAGAAACTTGTCTCAAGGCTCCCAATTATCCTTTTCAAGGATACTTTGGGTAGTCTCATAAATGATATATTTTGTTCATTTGATTTTTGTGCAAGAACTGCATACTTGTGAATATTTGCCCATCCCTCCACGGTAAAAGCAATAAAGAAGAAGTAATGAGAAGCTTTTTGCTTCTGACAATGTCTGAGCCTTCTTTTTGTAGAATTTGTAGTTGACTGTAGTGTATGTTGTCTCATTAACAAGTTTACTGTCAGATCTGAGTATCCTGTAGAATTAACTGCTGTGGCTGTTCAGGCTCTTCATTTGAAGCAGAATGTCTTGTTCGATGGTGAATGTTAATGATCTCTTAATGGACTGAATGGATTTCCAACTAAGTTCATAATTTTAGGAGTTCTTATCTATTATGGAAAAGTTGCATAAATACCTTTTTTTTTTTTTTTCTCACCTAAGTATATGTGATCTGGATTTGGGTATGTAGGATTTTGATCGTATAAAAATATTGTCCACACTATGCAGTTAGTTTGTATAACTGCATGAACTAGCAAAACAGCTAGTAATTGCTGGCTTCATCTTTTGACCTCTTAAGAATAGATTTATAATTTTGGGCAGCCATACCTAGATCTTTTTTTTTTTAAATTCAAATATCATATTTTCTGAAGACATAATTTAAAATGCTTGAACACATCACTGAACACATCACGGACAATCTCTGTGAATGTAAAAACAAACTAAAACGAAAATTTGGATTAACTTTGTTAGTTTGCTCTGGAGAGTGGAAAGCTGCAAAATACCAGTTTATATTTCTGCTTAAACCTGTTCAGTAGGTATCTGAAATTCAGCTTTTTTTTTGTAACTTAATTACTGAAATTATTTATTTAGTATGTTTCCTCAGTGGGGTACAAAAGAAGGTGGTACTGTTTTGGGCTCTACTTACAAAGTAAGTTCTTCACATTGGACTTGTTGGAAGGAGGCAGCATTCACAGAAAACTTCCAAGGCACTGCATGTTCTCCATTTCCCTGTGTTCCTTAGGATTCATTTCCCTGTGGTCAAGTCTAAATACATTCATCAGTATTACCGTACTTCTTGTTCTGGGTTTCTTTTGATTTGAGGAAAACACATATCTGTCATCTCTCAGCTGCTGACTTTTCCTTCCCCCCTTAATGTTTATTAATTGTGCAGGCCAAAGATCCTACAGTGTTTTCTTTATGACCTACAAAATACTAGTAAAATTTAAATTTATATTACTGATCATAATGTTTTGTCTTATGAAGATAAATGGGATGTTTCACATCTCCTGGATTTCCATAATCTCAGATGGTTCTACTTTTTTTTTTTTGGCTCATAATTTTAAGTGAGTGCACACACACTGTACCAAAGCACCTGAAGCATAAATTTTAGTCTACAAAAACATTGCTAGGTTGTCTCTATCTGTAAAGCTCCAATTAGAGATGCATTTCACATCTTCAAAGGGTTCTCTGATACTCTAATTGAATCAGTACTTTGTATCATTTACAAATCTGAATGATGTAAGTGCTCTATTAATACAGTAAGACGTTTTTCCCATCATGTAATGGCAGTTAAATGTATAAATCGAGGATCAGGCCTGATGGTTTACAGGCTTACCAGCAATCATTCTTGAATCTGTATCATGCAGTGGAATGAAGTCTGCAGTAGCTGTCCTCAGTAATACTTGTGCATGCCTGTAACTTCACACGTTACACTTCTCTCTCCACACAGAGATGGAGCTTATTAGTTCGGGCAAAGCACTGTGTGAGAATGAATGTAGCACTTCCTACCCAAACTGATTTGTGCAGTGCTGAGTTTATATGGTGTGAGGTATTATTCAAAAGATAGAAGTACCAGGTAAGATTAATATGTAAAGTACTTCTGTGGTTTGTCTGTAAAGACTTTTTCTTTTAAGTGTAGCATGCACAAATAACAGGACATGACCACGAAGTTACTGTATGTGTTAGGTTTGACATGCTCCAAGCTACACAGAGTATCACAGTGGGTGGCTGGAATGGCTGTGCTGTTTGGAGATGTGATTTCTTTGTTTGATCAATACTTTGTTTTTCTCCTTGGCTACTGTTTGTAATCCCTATCTGAGCAAGGGAAAATTTGTGCTGCGAACCAGCTTTGATTCTGGTTTTGGTGTGCTATACAGGTGCTTCTGCAAGGATCCTTGCAGAGAGTTGTTTTGTGGTAACATAGAATACATCACTCCCATGAGCAAAACAAGGTTGAGTCGTAAAAAGTACAATTTTATCTCAGTAAAAGCCTGTTTTACGTTATCAAATTCTTAAAGACTTTAGGGAGCCAAGTAGTTCATTTTGACTGTCACCCACTCTCTTTGAATCCAAAACTTGTTTGCAGATTTATCACAGTACATAAGATGTCTTCTCTGTACAGATTGCATAGTTATGCATATGGGCTTTATGCTATGCTTGTACAACAGGTTAAGCATTTATCAAAAACCAGCACAACTAAATTAGTAATCTTCCCATTTTTTATATGCTGAGTGATAGACTTAAATTTCAATTTGTCTGTTCTTGTTTCTGTGAAGAATTGCAGCAGGGATACGCAGCACTGAAGAGAGTCATGTTTCGGTTTCCTGTATCAAAATACAGCCTTGTTTTGGCTTAAACCAGTGCAGAAATTGTTAGTGTTGGCAGGGTCAGTGACCTGTAACCTGATTCTACAGGTTGCTATGGCCCTGTGTTATGTGACTGTTCCTTTAGGCCAGCTCCTTTGACTGATGCTGCTGTCAGGAGTGAAATCCTGATGACTGATGCTGCTGTCAGGAGTGAAATCCTGATGCTGTGATTCTCAGCAGGGCCTTGAGGGGCCAAGGACTTGGTTGGCAAGTATCATACAAGAAAAAAGGCTTTGATATATGGACAGCTTTTATATTTATTTTTGCTTTCAAAGGATGACTAGCTTCATGTACTTTCATAATGCTCTTCCCTTTTTTCTCTGGTTTTAATTTTTTTCTTAATAAGAGGGGAAAAAAGCCAGAATCTGAATACTGAATATTCACTATAGAAGAAGTGAATAATTAGGATTTTTGATATTTTACTTGATAGCAAACATGGTATTTGAGTGTGTTGTCTACAAAAGAAAGTGCTGAGAGTAGAAGAAAAACTTCATTGGTTTACTTGACCTTTAATTCCGTTTATTAAAAAAAAAAAAGACAAAAATGGCATATATATGTATTAAAGATTTGACTAGTTACTACAGTGTGATGTTTATTCTTATACTGTTTTGTTTGTTTGTTTTCCTTGCTGGCATCAGGATTAATAAATTAAAAGGTTTTAATAATTTAAAGTAAGATATTCAAATATCTTTATACTTTTCTCTGTTAATATGTATAGTTCCTGTTAATTACAGTCTAAGATCTCTGTACATGCATCAGGGAAGTAATACACCCTGGGAGATAAATATGTAGCATAGCTAAAGATGCAAAAAGAAAAAAAAAAATCTTTTAAGAGTTACACAGACGATCAGAGTCAACAAACTCCTCTTCCTGGTTGTCTCGTCAGGTGTATAAACAGAAAAACAGAAAAGCTTTCTTAGCGTACTGGCATTGAGCAGACATTATCTTGGATAACATTCTTGTCATTTTAAAGCCCTGCATATGGAGCTTTAATGTGTCTTGGTTAAGTTCACTAAAGAGCAAGATATGCAAATCCTTTTCTTTCTTCCTTCCCCCC
>NW_010161355.1:0-31193 GCF_000695765.1 Mesitornis unicolor | reverse complement strand
ACTGGAGTGCCATCCCCAGGCTCACCTTTGTACCGTGCTGGTACCGTGCCTCTCCCCCTTCACATCTAGTTTAAAGCCCTCTTAATGAGCCCTGCAAGATTCTTAGAAATAATTCTCACCCCCTTTGCAGACAAGCGTTCCCCATCCCTAGACAGGTAGCCTGGAGGAGAGCAGTCCATCCTATGACTGAAGAACCCGATCTTGGATCATTTATTGCAGTATCATCTATTGTTCAGTAAATACTTAAAAGCAAGGGAGCTGATAAATATTTGCTCCAATGATTTCAAAATATAACACCTTGTTCCAATTAACTCCTTGTTTCCTAAAAGAAAAAAAAAAGGGGTTTGTTGTTTGTTTTTTGTTTGGTTTTTTTTTTTAACTGTCTGTCCTTTTCAGAAGACCAAAAATGTATGCTTCTCCCCAGACCATGAAGTTCTTGCTAGTACTCAGGTGCTTCCACCTGGGTTTCAGAGCGAGCCAACTGCTCCATGGGCTTCAGGTGCACCTGGATAAATCTCCATTTTCTGTGAGCTATGGGAGGGTGACTCTACACTGTTGTGAGCACTGCATAGACATTTCCTATAGGGATCTCTGGACAAGAGCTCAAACTCACAGTAACAATTTTTCCAATTCTATCTTCCTGCAGGAGACGGAAAAGAATGAGGGATCGCTTGTTACTACTGCAGAATGTGCTCTCAGAGCCTGCCGAAGCAGGTGTACTGGGACGACAGCCTGACCACGTGTACTGAGACCACAGCCTGACCGCGGCCTCTTCTCTGCACAAATGCAGTTCAGGAAACACACAGCTGCAGCACAAGATTTTGGGAGGTTTGATTCCTATATTCTCAACTGCAGTTATTATGTGTAATATTAAAAGTATAATTTTGTGAATTTAGAAATCCAGTAAACTCAGATAAACATATGGGCATGTTTGAAACTAAAATTATTACCTTGTATATTTTGCACTGTGATAATGCATAAAGATCTCAACCCTGTTTCAAACTCTTCTGACACGCAGTGTGGGAACTACATATATGAAATAGAACTTTCCTAATGGAAAACATTATTTAATGTCTTCTTTCTGCAACAGATGTATAGCTTTGCTTTCCACACAATCCCGGGAAATCTGTTAAGTACATAACACAAGTATTTTCTTAACTCTGATACTAAGTACCATTTATAACTGTCTGTCTCTGGAGTATGGTTCACTAATAGCATTCTCCAGTCCTTTACATTACCAGTGTAGTGTCAGATGTGCTAGAGTTTAGGCAATGGGATTCAAAAGAGGCTAGTTACAGCTCTGTCATAGTGCCAGATATAAATATAAATCTCCCCAATTATAAGTGTTTGATATATAGATGGATCAAATGGCTTTGTGGTAATTTAAAGTTTAGAGAATGAAACTGTTTTGAAATCTGGGTATAATGTATGGCTCTGTGCCTTCTTTTCTTTTAGGAAAGTGAAAGGAACAAAGAACCAGTTTCCTGGTGGAAAAGTAGCTATTAAGAAGGCTTTAGAATGAACTAATTTTCCATTATTTTGAAAAACATTAGGAAAACACATTAGCTAGCAATATTTCCTGAAAAAGTATATATTGTAAAATATTTAAATATAATGTTCTCTGCTGAGGGGATACACAGAGTTTTTATTGTCCTTAAGGACATATTTATGATTTCAGGCAAGTTCAAGTACAGAGGGAAATTAAATACAATGAACTGTGATTTTTGTACACACTGGAACTGTGAATGTATAAATGTACATAAATGTGTGCATATATCCATCATAATATTAGCAGTGATATACTACCTGAATCCTGAAGACAAAGGGCCTGTCCTTCCCCTGCATGACCTCAATTAACAGTGATATGACTCACGTGCCAGTGTAAGTCTAAAATTAATGTATTGGCTAGTCAGGATGCAAAATACTACTACTACTACTACTACTACTACCACCACCAATAATAACAATTAATGGGTGGGGTTTTTTACATTAATAAACACCAAGCGAGCTCAGGATCAAATAATAATCATTAGAAGGGGTCATTAGAAGTTGGATGCTTCTCAGTACATATTACTGGTTTAAAAGAGTATTATAGGTGGATTTGCAGCTCACCTATATAGTTCAGTAACAGCTCGGTACGGGGATAGTACAAAGTCTACCCCTGAGTTTCTTTCTAGGGAACATTTTCCAAGATCTTCTTATTTGACTTAAGAAAAAACCATAAGCAACCAGAGGTGAGGGCACTTAGCAAGTTGCAGCAAAGGGTGGCGGCATTCATTCAGCCTTGGACATTGTTGGAGTTTTGTTTTCCACTTTTTCTCATACCACAATATTGATGAAGATACCATTGGCTTTATGTGGAGGCATCACAGAGCCCAACACTATTCTACCCAGTTTTAATTTCACTGCACTTCTACAGGTAGCTTAAGTCACAAATATTAAGTAGTTATTGTATCATGATGAGGTTTTTTTGTATGTGTTTATCGGTCTGGAAGCAGTTGTGTTGTTGACTGGATAGGCATACAGAGTACACCTTAGCCTCTCCAACCATCACAAGCAGTGTTCAGCATATCCCCGACATCCTCCCAGTAAATCCACTTGAGATTTTAAATTGTTTGGTGGCAACAAACACGCACTGTCTTTCTCCTAAGTGTCAACACTGGTCATTTACAAGTCAATGCAGCACGGCAAGCACACCACGCTGGCTGCAGTCCTGCTGGAGCACCCAGGCTGCTGAAGCACCCAGGCCTGTCACTGGCTGCCGTCTCAATGGTCTTTGTAGCTAAGAATTCAAAATGGACATAAACACTGCAACTGTACAGTTGCCATCTACATTAGTGTCATGGCTTCTGTCACTTTTATCTGATGCTGTAAAGGTTAGACACAAGATAAATTGTGTCAGATTTACACTCAGGGACATAGTCAGGTTGGGTATGTTTGGAGCACCCATTTCATGTAGATAAAGTCATTTGATGCTTGTGTCAATAAACATGCCAATAACTCAATTAAATTTTGTACTGTTTGTGAGGCAATTTCATCAGGAAAATGACAGTGTGCTCTTGAGGATTGACATCACAATTGAAAATAATTGTGAAAAGTTTCATCTATTAGCTCATGAAGTCCTGCAACAACAGGTGATTTTCATAGCTGTTTCTATGACAGGAAAAAGTAAATATTATTTTTCCAGTGCCTAGTTTCACCCTGTTTTATTTTCATGTAATGAAAACTTGAATCAAATTTCTCTAATTAAGTTAAAACCTCTTGATTCCCTTTCCTAATCTGAAACACTTTTGTCTTCAAATAATTATTAAAAACATTTTGCGTAAGCCACATCATACAACAAAGCAGTTTAGTATGGACGATTTCACATATAACATCATGAAACTAAACCATGAAAAATGCTTCTTTGCAGGTTTATATTTACCATATATAATTCCTCTTAAAGATAGTACATTCAACTATTTGCTCTTAAACAAACATATAGCATAGAAAATAAACAGGTTTTCAGGCACACAAGCAGTTCTTATGTCTGAGGAAAAGCAGTCTATCCAAAGATTTACTTGCTTTTTCCAACTCTGCCATTTGATCAGGCAGTAGACATTATGTCTCTCTCCAAACTTAGCCTTACTTATCTCTTTAAATCATGACAAATCTAACATTAAAATCTAATATATCTCCATTAGAGTATCCAAAGTACTATTATTTAGGATAACATTATATCCTACAAAAAACAAACAAACAAGCAATAAAAACTATTGCTTGAAACGTTATCATTTAAAAACTAGACAGATTAATCACTGATATCAGTACTGCATAGTCTTCTGTGCAACCATATGTTATCTTATTTTTCCAGAAAAGTCTTAACTGATTTTTTCAGGCTGAATCTAGAATTTGTCACCTTAATGAGACTTTCAGTCTTCAGCTTTTTTTAAAATGTTGTTGATCCTTACACATTGTGTTATAGATCTTTACTCAATTTCCATAACTCTAGTCTTTGAGAATATGTTGCAAATTTCATGTTTTCTGTATTATAATTGTAATGTCATGTTATGTTATGTACATGTGTATTTAACTACTTTTTCATTGCATCAGACACTCTTCTAGCAAGTGCCATTTCTAAACAGATTAAGGCTATCAAAAGGTAAGTAAATTCCAGACTCACTTCCTCTAGTTGCCTTGAAATAGCTGCTAAATAAAACCAGAATTGTTTCAATACTTGGAAGGTGGAAATCTTGGTAACATATTGGCAAATATTGATTCATAATCATGCCCTTCAGTGAAGCACTTGCTTAATAGTTCTGCTTGTGCTTGTGAAGTTGTTGATGTGAATGCTTGTTTACATGGACATTTCAGCCAGTTTCAAAGCTACTAGGTCATAAATATCTGAATGTAGTTCACCTCATTTCTGCTTTTGTTCCCAGTGACTGCTGTTGTTGCATTTTTCACCTGATTTAAAGGATTTCTGCATATTTATGCAAGCTGCAAGGACAAAGTTGTCACAACAGAATCCTGTACAAATATGCATGAGTACTGCCTTTCTAAAATCATACAGATGTTAAGAATTCTCATCAACATCTTTGTTGTAATTCAACAATTTTAAGCCATTCTGAAATATTTGGTTCATTTAAACCATTTGTTCTTGTTTTCAAACATCCTGCACTTCATACCCCCTTTCCTTGCAACCTGAGTAGACGTACAGCAGTGCAGACCTAGAGCTTGAGATCTTTCTTTCTTTAGGAAGGAGACAACCACATGTATTTATTCACTTGTTGCACACCACAGTAATATTGGCCCTGAGTTTTGAGCATGTTGAAATGCTAATACCCTTACACATAGTTTAATATTACATATAGGTCAGTGTTATGTGTAAAGGGGAGAAGGACATTTCTCCAAGGACAGATAATATTATTTCTAACAGAGTTCTTTCATTTTTCAGTGATAGTATTAATTATTTACAGCTGACTAAAACAAGAAGTTGAGTTGGTCTGATAAGGGATTGAGGCTTGGGTCCAAGCCCAGATCCTTTTACCAAGGCTGTGGTAGATGCGTAGCAAGACTCTGTAACCAGGGAGTTGCTGAAAAAGTTGCATAAGTATTTTTAGGTGAAAACCTGGTTCTATGGCAAAATTTTCATAAACATTAGTGATTTCATGATTTCCCCCCTACTATGAGGCCGATATGTCATTTATATGGGGCAGTTTTAAAATAAAAGCTTTTGCTAATGCCAGAAATATGACATTGTTTGGGCTTAGCAAAAAGCTTTATTTTATTTTATTTTATTTATGAAGATATGTCTGTTAAGTCAACCTCTAATGGTGAAAACAAATTCTGTTGTAATGATTATGTTGATCTTTTAGGCATTATGGAGAGAACATTAGCTGAAATACTTTTGATAATGAAACACACTGTAGCATGGAAATGACTGATTTAAACTGGGATGCCTTCCCATTATAGAATTTCATAATTAAAGTTCAATCAATGGTGTTTCTTAATTGTCAGTTACACATAGATGGGAATGTCAATGAGCTGGAAGCCAATGTGTAGGTTCCAGTACTAACCTGAATATAAATCTCTATCCCTTTTTAACTTTGTTTGTGAAATGAGAGAATACTAGAGAAAAGATGCAGAAAAAAGAAGAGGATTCATTTCATATGTACTCTGTGGGACATTAAAGAGCATATTTTTACTAGTGATCTACCGTTATACCTGCTGATATTCTGAAACTGGCCACATGAAGCCCAGGCTGCCCTGGGCTCCATGTTCTCTATTTTGCTGTCATAGCCGAACCCCAAAAGCAGCTCATTTACAGAGGGAGGAAGTGGTTGCCTTGACAACAAGAACTATGGATTATTTGGAACATCTCAAAATACTATCACTAAAACATTAGTTGTAACTGATTACTCTTGTTTTAAAATGTGGGTTGTTTTTTTTTTCCTTCTCACCATTTTCCACTTTTTTGCCGCTAATGTATCCGTGAGTATTCACATCTTGCAAAGACAGGAAAAGACTGATTTTTTTTTCCTTCCTATTTCTGTGTTTTCATCCCGGGAACGGCAGGATGGCGGTAGGAGCGCTGTGGCGGGGGAGCCGGCAGAGGGGGGTCGCACACTGCGCTCGGCCCGACTGCAGTAGGGGTTCGCTGAGTACCAATGAAGTGCCAAATCAACGGGCGGGGGTATCTTAATAACACGAGTTAGAGAAAAAAACTGTCCCCAGTGCATCAACAGCAAATCAGTAGTAGAAACTACCTACCCAGTAGGAAAGAACAGTTTTGTCATTGTCCTTCTAGTATTTCTATAATAAACAAAAATAAATAAACAAAAAAACCCCAACCTTTTTGGACCAAATTATAACCAGAAAAATATTTTTTTTTGCACTTAAAACATACCTATTTTAAATATATAGCAAAAATGACAATCGTAATGACTGTATTGTTGAGGTCAAACTTACTTCTGACAATCTAATTTTTGCTATACTGCAGTGATTGGGACTTCTTTTGCTTTGAAACATGTTCAGGAGGCCTGTAATGATAAGTACATGAGAACTGAAACTCGCCCAACTAATGTTTTCTGAAGTAGCCCCCACTACAAGCACGGATATTTCAGAGGGGTTTTAATGTTGAGTTATTTCTTCAAAGACAAAATATAAATATGCTTCCACTGCATCAGTTAAACCTTACATGAACATCAATGATATTTTATGAGTAAATTATTCGATTTTTTATCTGCTTAAATGCAGTTTACCTACCTTTATCTTCTTTTGCAACATAACTAATGATTTTTTAAACTAGTAGCAGGATCTGCACATTAAAAAAAGTCATGGGTGATCCTTGTCTTTGTCTTTTGTTACTACCACAGCAAAATCATTCTTGTTAAATCACAGCAGTGCCTAAATGCAGAGCAGTAGCATGAAGCTGAAGTGCTAAACAATGGACTGCGGTGTTCTGTTATTGACTTTCTTTTTTTTCATACAACGCTACAAATACAGAAAATAATTTTATTGTCTTAATCAATTTAGCTCAAATCTTCTGTATTTATTGCTTAGACAAGCATCAAGTTGGACTTATATACTACAGAGTGCACATGCTTTGTTTCTGGGGCCAACTAGCTGTGAGCATCATGTTCTCACTTCTGTTTCCGTCTTCCTTTTTAGATAAAGAAGGGTGGGAGTAACATTAATTAGAATCACTTTACTACGAGATTCATCTGCACATAGGTGTGCTGATAGTACACAGGCAGCATACTTCTGATTACCCTCTCCTACATTTGTTAATCCCCTACCAGTGGGAGATTTAGACATCCAACTTCCCAGTAGCTTCCTGACCTTCAGTTTCACCTCTCTAACACTTTTTTCAGCTCATCTGAGTATTTTTAAAGAGATACAATGCATTTGAGGTGCAGACTATGTATATGAAAACATAATAGTTGATGATTACTGAACCTTTTGCAAAACTATAGCCCGATTATATTTCCTTTTTTTTTTTTTCTTTTTATTCTCCTTCCTTTTGGGATGCTTATCACAATGCCATCAGTTTAGATTGGGAAATCTTAACACTTATCTCCTGTCTCTGCCAAGTATAAGCAGCATTTCTGCAGGGCTTTTGACAAAAAGGTAGACTTAAAAACATAGCCAAAAAAAGTGCATGCATGCATTTACCTTGCTTAAATACTTTGTAGAAAGAGATACACTTTCCATCTGGAATTATAAACTTGTGAAGGATCTTTACATTTAACTAAAAAACCAAGAAAACATCTAACACCTTTGTCTGAAAATATGGCCTTTATTCTTTTGAGCTCCCTTGCACTGGAAAACATATGCCACCCACAAAATTTAGAACATCAGTTAGATATCATCAGCAAAGTTCATGTAACGCATTAGTCAAATGGACCAAGCCCTTGAATTTGTCTTGAAATTTTGTCTGCGTGCAGAGGAAGATCAGATTGCTTGCAGCAGCCTCTGTTGTCAAGGCATTCTACAGCATTTAATATGGACTGAGCTTCAAACCTTCTGCTCAAGTACCTTGCATCACTCTGGTTTGGCTGAGAAGTGATTAAGAGCAGATAACTAGCTCTCTGGATGACATATCCTTGTCTTTCTATAAATTATGTGTACTACATTCTGAATTGAGTCTTTTATGTGTCCACAAAGGAGAATGCACTGGGCAGGTGGACTCTTCCCATCAGTACTGATCTGTCTTCTTACTAGGTTCAACTATTCTCTGTTTTGTCTAATCTCTGTTGCAGCAGTGACACTGCTTGACATCTTTTCATGATATTGCCAGCTGAATGGATCAATCATGTAGTAACTAGAAACAGATTATGAAAAGCATTAAAGGAAGAATTGTTTCTTTTAAGAATCTGTAAGTGAATAGATCTAGCAGTGGAGATGTTCCATCCGGTATCTTTGATGCAATGCATTTTCCTCAAAAACAACTTGCATTGCCTTAGCTGTTGAGAAGCTATGGACTTATGGTACTTCTCAAGTAAGACATTAGTAATGTGTAGTCAGCAGTGCCTAATTCTAAAGAGAAGTCCAGGTGGATAAGAAAGGATGATTACATTGTGCCCAATGATTGATGATACTGATGGCAATACTCCTCATTGTTAATAGTCTTTCCAACCAACCTCAAGTCTTACCACCGAGTCTCAGTCTTGATACTGACAGGTCACCTCTCTTTGCTAGGTAAGTTCCTTTTCCTTTTTATAGATTCTCTAAGGTCTACTGGAGATAAGAAGGTTGATGGTTGAAGATTGTCTTGTTTTAAAGCATTTAGTATCACTTCTACTTTATGTTAGATTTGCTTATGTTCTCATTCAAGTCTTCAGGAATTTTCCTTTGCCTTTGGGGAAAAAAAGAAAAAGTTAACCTGTCATAGGTAGTGTGAAAACAGCATGGCAAAAAGCAGTAAACCATAAATCATTAATAGTGCCTTCTATGGAAATTTTGGTTCACCCTCTTGTTTTGATCTAGAACTGGTGAAATTATGGAATGGTGATATGGGTTTTTTGTCTCATGCACAGCACAGAGTGGAACAAGTGGCACCTGTTACCTCCTAATGCTCATACCTCGTATGCTGACAGGTCCTCAATAAGGCATAAATAGTATGTGCAATTTATTTCAAAATAATGGACCAACAATATGATGGCAACATAACTAACTTCCTCAGCATTGCTCGATTCCTGTAGACTTTTCTCCCTGCTTCTACTCTACTGGACAAAACCTGTCACCCTACAACAGAGAGTGCCTTCAGATGCACAGCCTTGCTGTGGACTCCCATTTACCTTCACGTGTATTTTAAGAACTGAGTTTATGCTTGCTTGTTGCCTATGGAAGTATTTAGAGTAGTGATTCCATATTTATCAAAATATTTATTTAAAAATATCAAATGAGCAACAGAGAACTTGCAGAAACAGACTGACTAAGGGTGGAGAAATTAGAGCCACATCAGATGTCACCGCACTCTGCACCTTCATCCCTTCAGGATCATCCACCAAAGACTCACCACTGTGTGTTATTTTTGTCATGTTACTGCTGTTTTTTTACAGTTTCTAATTCTGACATGAATATATAGTTGGAAGGACTTGTATCCCTGTACAAATCCCCAGTATTTCCAGCCACATGATGTGGTTCCACCCACCTATATACTGTCGTGTGGGGTGGGTAATGAAGGGAACCTGAGTTCTTGGCACTTTGAGGATAGGTGTGTATGCAGCTAGGGACATGAAAAAGCTGAGCAGAGGATATTTCTTTTATACACTGTAGAATCTAAGTAGTAAGACTATATCATGCAATGAAACTCCCCAGAGCTTGACTTGCTTGGGTCTGGATTACATCTTCAAAGCTGTACTCACTTAGAATTTTGATAGTTAAAGTTGTGCTTATTTTGCCACTTGTTTTAAAATAATGTTTTTCTATATAAAAATTATGATTGCCCAGATGGTAACTTTTTAAATTACAATAACAGTGTTTTATAAATGACTGTAAATTATTGACTAAATACACGATGTTATAAAAACACATAAATTTTATAACTCTTTTACAAGAGATGTAAAGTACATTACTAACAGTAATACTTGGATATAGACCTATGTAGTCTCCTCCTTTCTGTGTTTTTTCTTTATCTCCTGCTCTCCTGTTCCAGCAATACAGCTCAAGGGAACTCAATGCCACAAGCTTGGCTCTTGTTCTGGGACCTGCCAGGGCAAGCATGGCTGATAACTGTTCAGTGGGTTTCTACTGAGCACAGTCCCTGAGCAGGAGAGGGATTCTGGTAATTTTAGAAGGAAGAATGTGCATTTTCACGTATATATATGCCTCCCAATCTTTGTCATTACACCAAGATTATCCTCACCTGATCTGAAGGATGGGGTTCAATTACTGCACAGGAAACACACAGAGAAAGTCACAGTTAGAAAATACTTTATCTCCACAGTCTGAATTAGAAGATTACACCAAGGGTGCTAAAAACAGAGTAGTATTTTTGACTTTTTCTTTTTTCCTAAGAACTATACAATTTCTCAATGGCAGAGCAGGAGATAAAACCCTAAACCACCAGGAGCGATCCATTCCCAGGTCATGAGCCCACCACTTTCCCTAAGAGCCAAGGTTAATATTTATCTACGGCCCATGGCAGTAATTTTGAAGGTGTTGATCGTAGGGATTAATTGCTGCTTTAAACAGGCAGTTAAGAGTTTAAACAACATTTTTATTGGCATACAGTAGTTAAATGCCTACTAGGGTGTTGATGGGTTTATGATGATCAATGTGAATTAAGAGTTCATCTTTGAATTACATGCTATTAGAGCACTGGGTCATCTGAGTACCTTGAGTTAATGTATGGGAGAGTAAATGGTGTACACAGAGAAAAAAATGTTCATTTTAAAATATTGTACTTCAGACCATTTTCTGTGCTATTTAAACTTGGAAATGAAGCTTTCAGGGTACTGGTGCTCCAGTGACCTGGTGCCTGAGCTCATGTGCTCCTGAGAACGCAGTCCAGGCTCTGGTGCTCATATTTCAGCACTGGTTTTCCACAGAATACAGCACTAGGCTTGGAAGAAAAATTGCCAAGTTGCCACAGGTACTATGCTGCACTGCGTTCACAGAAATGGCTGAAGATTTTACTTCAAAACTCATTACACTTATTTGTTTGGATTTAATACAGTTGATTCAGTATTTATATGACCAGTGGCATTAAAGGAAACCAAAGATATTTCTTGTACCATTAATTATCTTCATTTTAATGGCTTAGTAATTGGGAATTTTGAGATCTTCCCTGTGACTAGAAGCCTGAGACCTATATTTTGTCTGCTTGCTGTAGGTACCAATCTCTAACAGTGTGGCTATTCCTGCTTTCAACCAGGAACCAAAACCTGGCAGTATTCACAACTCCACTGAAGTGAATTTTGCATGTGTTTTTGGACATCTGTGTCAGAGTAGGTTCTACAAATGTGCTACAGGGAATTTCAGAAGGAACTCAGTATGCCTCCATTGCAACTGCAGTGTAACATGGAAATGTCTGAGCTGTGGGTTTGGTTACAGCTATGTAGCACAGTGCCTGAGCCTCAGCACTCAGCCACTAATTCCCAGGACATGAATTCCTATTTCTATTTTCCAATTCTGTTGCAAAATACTGTCTCTGACTACTATTAATAATTGGTTCTAGCTGGTCAATTAATCAGAGCCAACCTGTGATAAATGTTTCTCCCATATAAAATGGGATCTTGCTAAGCTTGCTAAGTATAGGATGAGTGCATCCTATACTTCAGCCGAGAAGTGCGACGTGTGGATGTAGCAAGGCTATTTAGTGCGGCACAGCTGGCGTGCCTTGCTGCCATAATTCCATGGGATGCTTCTCACAAACCATAGCTAGCCTCTTGCCTCACTGCTATTTATTTGTGTTGTCTGCCTTCTTGTTTCCTGATTAAAAATGTCACGGAAAGTTAGGAAGAAGCTGATTGGCCTCTTAAAATAAATTTGACAGTTGATTGACATTTCTAATTAGTTAACCATAAATTTTGGTATTATGGGGACACTATCAGAATGGAAAACAGAAAGCCAAGCCTCTGCCTCATATCCATATGTGGAATGTGCAACCAGAAGCTGTTTGCAAAAATAATTAATAGGTGTGGGGAGAAAAGTGCACTATAAAAATATAAGATATCTTTTATTTATAAACCACTTTCTTAAATAAGAAATAGTTGCAATTCCTAATTCCAGACTGTCTCTCTGTGCCTCTCCCTCATTGAAAAATGGCTAAACTGCTATTTACTTACCTCTGATACTTCAAATCCCTGGTGGCTGATCCCTGCCTTTTTCTCTGCTATATCTGTCACTCAGAACCTATTAGCTGCTGAGAATGAATTACTAAGTAGATGGAGTGTAAGGAAGCTACCATGGTCCTAGAGACTGCAAGGTTTTAGGTAGACTGAATTCCAACATGTTACTACTGCCATGAAAGTATTTGATTAGTATTTGAATTAATTCCTGCAAATACATGCAGTTACTATATATCATCTATATAGTACTGTTGGAGAAAGCAATTGAAATTCCCACTCATTTAAAACTCAAAAAGTACAGAGAAAATAAGTAAGGTTTTAAGGATATTTTTGGCAAAAACTAGACTCCATCAGACCTATCATATGTTCACATAGTCATGATGACCTTGTATTTCCTGCAGTTTGAATTGAAATTCAATTTTATGTTGTGTTTTCCCAGGTTCTAGCAGAATGTGCTGGGTTTTTGTTTTGTTCTATTTATTGCATTTTTTTCAAATATTTCCATTCAGCCAGGGGTTCTCTAGCTTCCAGGCTAGGTTGCCAATGCTAAAGTCTTGGTATTGGTCTACATCAAAAACAGCTATATTGTTTATGTTATCCTCTCTGTTTCCTTTCTCACTATTTACCCTCTTCAGAACAAGTACCAAGAAAGTGATCCTGAATACTAGAAGACTGGGCTGTTTGTGCTGTGTAATATTACTGCTGGGTGCTCTTACTAGAGTCAAACTCTGACCCAAAAGTTAAGTTGGATGAACACTGAGAGTACTCATGGAGTTGACAGAGTCCATTCATGAAAAATATAGCAAAGGTGAGAATTCAAAAAGTTGCAATTTGAGATTAGTCACTCTTGGGACTTTAGCTCATTTCTGATTTGGAATGAAGTACAGTTAACATTAATACCTTTATCACATTCTCCTTCTAACCAGACACCTAAAGCAATTAAGCTGTGTTTTTGAAGGTGAACTCAAGAATAACAATTCAAGCCCTTAATCCCATGTTTTCCCAGTTTAAAGCTACATCAAAAGCTAGTTATTTCACCCACATAATTAACTATTAGCTGGTAGAATTGAAGGAGGAGTTTCATCGTTCATTTGACTGAAAGCAGAAGATGTGTTATGACTGTTCTAGAAAAGCAATAATGGCAGATTCTTTACAGAAGCTTATACAATGGAGAATCAAGGCAGTTTTTTCCTCCTAGTACATTGGCATATAGTTTACACTTTTCCCAGGCCATTTTTCCCAGACCATTTGATTTGCAGTTATTTTTCAAAAGGTAGATAGATGTTGATTAGAGCACCATAAAAACTCAAGAGAAAAAGGTGATGACCTTAACTTCTACCACATCATTATAGCAAATAAATTTTATTTCCTGCGCATTATTTTAGCTAAGTATAATCAATGAAAAAAATTAAGTTTATTAGCAAAATCAGTTGTAATTAGAATGAAGTCTCTACCTCTAAGGATGTAGGATAGTGCTACCTCGTAAATGCTATATTTTGCTACATATACTTTAACAAGATAACTTGTGTTCCTGAAGAACTAAGAAATGACCTGGATTTATGTCCTTTTCTATGTGGAGAAAATGAAGGAGAATGTTTTGCATTCTAGTTTTTAATTAGGTCAGAAAGCAGCCAAGATTGACTTTTGCAGTTGGTTGATCAGGGTGCAATTCAGGTTGGTGGAGAATGTGGCTGAACCAGCAGAAGAAATCAGAAGGCTCATTCATGCCTTGATAGGAATATTTATGCTCAAAAAGACATGCATCTGATCATATCTCTCTCTAAATCAGGAAGTTGAAGGATTTAAATCTGGGATTCACTTCCAAATGCTGAACATCCTTGGCAGAGGCATCACTTTCCTCCCTCTTACATCTGAGTTGAGAAGAGCAGAGCTACAGAGAGGCCTATGAAGAAAATAATTTCTTATGGGGACAAAAAGATTGAGCTCCCTGGAGCAGGGTGCTTACGAATGATCTGTAGGTCTTATATTCCTTATGCAGATAACATAAGGAATTAATCACTAATATGTCAGCTTTTGTGTCTCTAAACATTGTGCATCTAATCCTTCATATGAATAGGGATTTTAAGGACCTGATGCAGGATTTTGGTTTCCATTGGGTAGGAAGGCTGTGGTCTTGAAGTACGTAACTCCTAGGACTCCAAAGGAGAGATCTTAAGTAGCAAACCCATAAAGTCTGAAGAATCTTTTATTTATTTGTTGCTAGATATTCAACTTTTAACAGTATTTAGAATAAACTTTTTTATTTACACTTGACTGAAGGACTTCAATTTTTCTTTTCCCAGGTGAACCATACTATCATGCCTTTGTGACCTCAAGAATAGATGCACATACTGCACAGTACTTGAGGCTACATGTTAAATTATTTCAGAAAGTAAAAGTAACACTCCAATGGGTTTTTGTTTCTTTCCTGTACCTTTCCTGGTGAGGAATAAGACCTGGGGATAGTCTGCAGAATAAGTAAACTATTCAACCAAACAACACTGCTGTCATTTCCACAAAATTGCACTTTCAATGTAATTTGCAACAGAAGGCACATTCACACAATAGGGCTAAAAGGCTTGTAGCCATATGAAGTATCTTTCTCATAAAAAAACAGGCAATTGTTTGGTTTTGATGAGGTTTTACAGTGGAAGGTCACTGTTGGTCCTGTTATCAGCCATTTTAGACTAGGGTATATATTTTTATTATTATAAAAGAGAAATGTCATCCTCCCCTTGTTCAGTTACCATGCATTAAACCTCTTCGGTAAGATTGGAAGTTGGTCTTTGAAAATGTTTTGAGTATCCTGAAATTGTGTAAGTTGTTAACTTAACCTAGACAGATAACAAGTGGATGTTGGGGGTATTCTCTCCTTCCTGCAGTGAATGAGAGCAAATTTAACTGAATTAATTTACATGCTTTCTGTCTACATGTGTAATCTCAAAGATTTGTTATGAATATAGGAACAACTTGATTTTTGCATGTTCCCAACAGCGTAACAGTAAGTATTCAGAAAAGATCAAGTTCTCTTACCTGCTGACATGTTTGGGAAGAGTCTGATAAAGCTTTTGCTCTGAGAAACATCACAGTCTCCTGTGTAAGACAAAATTCAGACAGGTTGTATGGCATAACCAGTAGCTCAGATGTTTCTGTGGTAAACCAACATGCTTTTTTATGAGTTGCTGCTTTTTGCCACTCTGTTAATGTTCCCAGCTCTTTATTTGTTCCCAGACATGAAATCAAATGCTGGGAGAGCCAGGCTGGGCCGCAGCATGACGGCGCTCATCAACATATCCCTTTGAAGAAGGGAGCTGGCAAGCAGTACTACATGGGGACATATCTTAAATACACACATGTAAATATACAAACTTCAGCCCTGAGGAGTAATTTATCTGAGGTTACTACTTGCTTGTTCCCAGAAGAGTAAGAACAGAAAGCATACATGTAGTAAGGCAAAGTGTCGTTGCATAGTAAGTGAGTCTGCCACATCAACTGCTCTCAACACTGCCTGGATTCTGTAGGGTCAGGCCAATATCCTGCATCCCATTCTGGTCTCATTCTGTGGTAAATTGGGACCATCTCCACTGAAGTGACTGGAAAGACTTTAGCACATAACCAATCAGCCTTATGGGACTTCAGATCCCATTTTATTTATATGAGGTTCTTTGGAATGTGCTACATTAAGAATAGACAGCTTGTGTCCTACTGTATAGCATTGGTTTACCTAGAGATAAAAGCTTGCTTCTTATACCTATACTTAAAAGCCATTCTGCAGTGACTTCCCATATATGCTGAGGAAGTTGAGTTGGAGTAACTGCAGTTACAGTGTGTGACATGATGCAACCTTATTGCAACTCATCTGCAGCAACAACACATATTGCAGCAGAAATGTAAAGAAACAGAAATAGATTTTGTTTTCCTAGAATCTGTGTTTGAACTCTGAGCATGCATATGATTCTGTGGCAAAAGGCATTAAAATATTTCAATGTGGGAATTGATATCATGTGAATGTAACCTTTATCTGGCTATTGAATTCCCATTTATTTTGCCTTGTAGGATTGATTACATAGTGAACTACAGAATTTTATATTGTTACTAAAAAAACAATGTCTATGAGACTTTGCATGGTCTGGGAAGGAAGCCTCTGGATCCATCCCTTCCCTGTTACACTGAAGGAAAAGTTCAAGGAATTCAAAACTAGTCATTGTGTTGGAGGAAGTGGTCTTAGGAAAATAAAGAGTCTTAAACACATCCATGCCCCTAAGTTTCTGGCTGATTCACTAATTTTCTGTGCAACCCTGGAAAAATTATTTAGCTTATATGTATAGTATATAATGTAAGATCCTGGAGAAATACGCACAGTGACTTTGACTGAACTTCGAAAACTATTTTATTCCTCACCTCACTGAAATTTTTGGGTCTTAAAAAAGCTGGGACAGGTCACATAGTTCATGTAGTACTCAGATAATAAACTGCATGTTTATCAAATCAGGCAGAAGACATCAAACCGTTGGAACTCTTGGGGCAAGATATTTTGTTTGGTTGGTTAGTTGGTTTGTTTTTGGAAAGAAAAAGGCAAATACCTTAAAAGGAATAGGGAATTTGAGAAAATAAAAGCTTTTTTTTTCTGAACCTGTTTTCCTGAGATAAAATAGAATTCCTTACAAAACTGCATTTTGGAATTAAGTGGCTGTAGATCTGGAAAGAAAAGGTTTTTTCTGTATTTGTTGTTGCCCTTCTGCCTTTGTATGCACATGAGTATGCCAGGGAAGAGTGTAAACTGAACTTGGCCTGTCTGGTTCAATGTCCTTGTCAAAACAACTTTGCTATGTGTTTGAGGGAACAGCAAGGTGACCGTGGTGATCCCTGTGCTGCAGGATTGGGAGTGTCTGTACTTCTAGTTAGGGACCCTGGTTGCTACCTCTGGCTCTGGTACCAGCAAGAGCAGCCCCAAAGCTTGCTGACAGAGCTGTTGCCATTCCAGCAGTCAGAGTCCTTGCAAAACGATTTAAGTGCATCCCAGTACAATTTATGAGTCATTTTCACTGCTTCCCCTTGGGTTAGAAGGACTGCAAGCTGGGAGTGACAGAATGGGTTCCTCAGCTCTCTGTGAGAGCCAACATGGTTGGGCATCAAGAGTTACTCCCACCACACTGATGTGGCAGTATGAGCTCATTGAGTGAGCCCGGGGACTTGGTTCCCTCTAGCAAAGAAACCTATGGTGCAGTGTGCTGGAAGGAGATGCTCTGGCTGCAGCATGGCTCTGTCATGTCTCTCCACTGTGGCTCCCTGACCCATCAGTTTGGGATCTGTGGCCAGGGATGAATCAGGCTTTGAGAGGCAGGTGTGGCAGGGAGCTAAGCTGGAGGCAAAAAAAACAAGTGCTAAAGATGTCTGATAGCTCTGTGCACTTCTTGAAGGTCTTTAAGGCTTTTACTCCTCAGGAAGAGGGGCACCGAAGGGGAAGGAAATGTCACCTTAAAGCAGTGGGAAGGGGCCATGCAATAGCAACAAAGTGAGCCTGCTCTTCTGTGAAGTCTTTTCTCATCTGAAAAACATCAACTGCAAGTTCACAATCTCGCTTTTTAATGTTTGCCTCAGAATAAATTTGTTAAATACTCTGCAGAAAGTAAATGAGACATTTGTGTAGTCAACAGCATTTAAAAATAAGAACTAAAGATCTAGGAAGCCTTTGTACACCCACCTTTTAGCTGCTCCGAGGCCCTTTCATAAATTTCTCTTTTTACTTTTTATAAAAGCATGTATTGTTACCATGTTTGTACTTTGGTATTTTTGCTTTGCCTGATAGGGAATAGCTCTTTTTATGCTCACCCTTCAGCTCAGTGTCAGATACTACAGTTTTCTTTCTGACTGAAGCTTGCTGATCTTATGTGAGCAAATATCTTGCAATTACATTTCACAATAATTGCCAAGACAGTGTAATAAACTGCAGCAGAACTAGCTGTAGTAATGGTAGAGTATTACAAGACATGCTATAGGAAAGCAAGAAAGTAAGCTGTAAGAAGTTTGTCTTCAGAGGGAGAAAAATAAAAAACAGAGTGCAAAAGTGAGGTGAACAGTTCAGAAATGGAAAGAGACTCTGATTTTGCTAAAAGCAATAGTAGCATTGATGCTTTGCTCTTTGTCTTGTATTCTTTCATATTTTTCTCCCTATATATATTGGATATACAGCTATTTTAAAGCAAGATAAGACTTCCTCATTTCTCTACAGTATTGGAGGGGGTATTTCTTATTGGTTCAAATGCAGTGGTTTCTTTCTGAATGCCAGATGAAAAGCCTCAGCTCCTGGTTTTGAGTTGGAGTAGCTTCTTCAGGAGCAGATCAGATGCCTGGCTAAATATTCTAGGTAGCTCTTTTAGAATTAAATTTTAGTTGTGATAGAGATGGCAACCTAACGAGCACTGAAGTTACTTGCAGGTAGGTTTCCTTGTGGGTAAAAACTTTGCAGGTTGTTTTTTTAGCGATGTGCTGTTGCTACTTAGAAGACTACTTACTTTCATGGGGAAAATTGCGCAAAGTGGTCTGCACAGGTGTTGGATGGTATTTATGTAACAACAAATACTAGAGCAGGAACTCAGATCCAAATTCCTCTGAATTTCAGGAATAATCCAATCCTGTTTCTAATCTGTGCATTTTTTATTTGCCTCCAGCATATACCATAGGCATTAATTAATTATAAAATGATTTCTTAAATAGTTACCACAATCATTTTCTGAGGAAGTTTTCCCTGAGAAAGTTTCTACATATAATGAGAGGTGCCTGTATAGCCCATATAGATTTGCAAATTGGAAATTGTGTTTTGCATGTGATAACTACACAGTAGTACAGAAGACAATCTGTACTAGTTTAGCCACCATCCCTCAGTGTTTTATAATTACTTATCTTAGTTTAGAAACCAAACATGAAAAATTATTATCCTTCTGAACTGCTGTTTTCCATTACTATTTAGCAGCCTTAATTTCAGTATATGCTGCAAAAAAAAAAAAGATCTCTGCAAACTCTGCTAAAGAAACACAATTGTCTTGGAAACTTAGCTAAAGTATGTGAGGGTTAAATGAGCTTTTTTCCCATAAGTGTCATTCGCCTGACTTAGAATTCTTTACTAGACACTGAGCAGTGCAGAACTGAAAGTATTTCTAATTTCAGTGCTTTGTATATTTACAGAGGGATTACAACAAACTTCTACACTTTATCTACATTTTAATAGGTCAGTGTGAACATATGAAGTGTATTAAGGTGGACTGCCTTACTTACTAAACTTACGTGAATTCGTCAAAAGCCCTTAGCAGTCGTATGCAAGAGGGGCTGGGAAGCTGTGCGCAGCTGAGGTCATGCATCCAGCCAGTTTGTAAGATGATCCCTCCGCGCCGAGCCATCAACCATCCTCAGCATAGGGGCGCACTCATACACGCATTCCTGTCAAGTCATCTCGTGAAAGGCTGCTTGCTTCCAGCTTGGCTTGAAAGTGCAACCTTAATAAAACTCACTGAAGTCTGAGAGAAAATAGCAGTTCTGCAGCAGATAGTGTAGGGGAAAGAGGCTGGGATATGCATATGCAGCTGACTGAAGCAGGCTACATGCTGGACTGTAACAGAGAGGAAACAATAAATCTTAACTACTATGCAATAAATATTCCCAATTTTAACTAAGGAAGCTATCCTCACAGTGAAATTAAAAAAAAAACCAAAACAACAGTATATCCAAGCTTGGTTACT
Source organism: Mesitornis unicolor (assembly GCF_000695765.1). Lineage (NCBI taxonomy): Eukaryota > Metazoa > Chordata > Aves > Mesitornithiformes > Mesitornithidae > Mesitornis > Mesitornis unicolor. Next base: position 11,179 of record NW_010161355.1, on the reverse strand, counting down.
AAAGTGTGTTTCTCCAGTCCTTTTTCCAAAGACTTTAAGGCAAGTTAAGAGCAAATTTAAAGAGAGAGGAAGAAAAAGATTTTTTTTTAAGTAGGAAAGGAAAGTAATTATAACATGTCAGTTTTCCTTTCCTTTGCTTTCCTGGCAGCGATTCTTGCTCACATAGGCTGTAATAACCAGCATCGGGGTCCAGAAGCCAGTGGCAGAAGATTTAACCGGATCCAGCATGGGCAGTGCACCTATACTTTCATTCTGCCAGAACAGGACGGGAACTGTCGTGAAAGCACGACAGACCAGTACAGCACAAACGCCCTTCAGAGAGATGCTCCTCACGTGGAACAGGATTTCTCTTCCCAGAAACTGCAACATCTGGAGCATGTGATGGAAAATTACACTCAGTGGCTGCAAAAAGTAAGTGTTTCTTTTTGTCATTTCTCACTATATGGATTTTTTTTATGATGCTTATGCCGTTCAAAGTTTTCATTAGTTTCTGTGAGAACTGAGGTAATAAGGATTTATCTAGCTCATGGCTGGGGAGGGAAGAAATGTTTCAGCCAGATTGCACCCTCCTCAGTGACGTTGCTCTTGGGAGCAGCATTTTCTTCACATTACTGAAAGAAGCTACTTCTTAGAGATTTATCTCAAGAGACTGTGGATATTTGCGAGCCAGAGAATACAAACCTCCTCTGGAGACTCTAATGACAGGGCTTACTAAGTATTCCTATGAATTTTACTTATAGTTCACAGCTTCAGATTGGATGTCATGCAGGATACCTGCTACTCTGACAGCAAAAGGGAGCATTAAAAAAATAATCAGCATTTAAAGGGACTGGGTTAAGAGTATCATTGTTTCTTCATAAATAGATACTGTAATAATATTCTACCCAGCTAATTGCTGGAAAGAAAGAAGAAAGTATATAGGCATTCAAGCTCCTAAAACAACACAGTAAAACTTTTTAACTGTGTAGATTACACTGGACTTGAAACAGCCTGTTTTAATTCGTGTGTGTATATCTCCATTCTTTCATAGAAAGGCAAAAATGGGTTTGAAGTTGTTGCAGTAACTTAGCAGAAGTAATTATTTTTAAGAATTTGTGCAATAGCTCTAAACTTCTAATGAACTTTTCAATATTTCATATAGAAGCTGAAGTTTGGGCCTTAAAGAACTTAAATGTGTGAATAATTTCACTCATATGAGCAGTCCCATTGACCTTAACAGGATTACTCATTTGTGTAAAATTACATACCTTGTGGGATCTTGTCCATGCCTTGGGATAGCTGGCCACTAAAAACAAATAAAGAAACAGTCTTTGCATATAGATATTTGTAATATTCCCATTCTCACACTGACATTTTGACCTGGCAAAACTTAGAAAATTGAGCAATTGAGTAATGCGATAGTCAGGTAAGATGGCATGAAAAAACTGCTCTATGTACCCATTAGAGAGACACATTATTTAATTCTGCCACAAGTTCATACTAAGAATGAACATCACTAAAAATCTACTAGGTGAGCTAAAACTTCATATTAACATAGTTGCTGTTACCTGTCTCGTTTACAAGTTTTGTTTCATCCAGACAGTATACAAGTCGGAAATATGTTAAGAACCATATAGAGCTGTCCCTATCCCCCTAACCCTACAAAAATCTTCAGAGAGGATTTCCTAATCTCCTGGTAAATAAATTGTGCTGTTTGCATATCTGACTCTAGCAGAGAGAAAAGACTCTGTCCAGTAAACATGTGACTATAAAACAAAATATAACCAAGCATTTCTTTTTTAGGCTACTTTCTTTTTTTTTTGTAATGTCTTGGTCTGCTTTAGGGAATATAAGGCTGGAAATGAGGGTATGTCTTTTGTAGAGGGAAGCATTTCTTAAGAAATTATTTTACTCTACCTTGAGAGGCTGAGGCAAGCACTAAAGAGAGGAAAGTTATCTGTGTTTATGTACACATGATTTGACTTGAGCAAATAGCCTGCTGAATCATGCTTACAAGACTTCACTTATTCTATGTTTGTCCACTAGAGACTGAACTAAGATCACAGTTTCACTGTGCACTGAACATGGAGAAATATGAGTCTCTGGAGGGTGAATGTCTGAGTTAGGGTTAGTCCTCTCACACTTTGGAGGGAAGTGATTAAACAGGTAGGAAGCCCAATGAAAGGGCTTTATATTTGAGGACTGTTTCCTTCAACAGTGAAAGTAAAACTGGCTGTGGGCAGAACCATCCCCCTCCTCCTTTCCTTCCCAGCCCCTAACCCTCTGCTCCCAAGGGTTACATAAAACTGGGATTGTGCACGTATCCCCATGTGTCAGTTTTCCCTGGAATGAAAGGGCCTGTTTCTCTGTGTGATGGAGTACGGCTCACTCAGAACAAATGAGGCTGATGCAGCTCCTTTATAGCATCTCTGAATACTGGATTTGCTTTGTTGCTCTTGTCATTACAAAGCTTCTCAGCCATAACTCATTTCCTTTCAAAACAAGCATAATGCTTAAGTGTAATGAATATATTATGTATACATCTCACGTCTCATTTTTATACTCTGCATTTATTTCCCCTTCCTAGATTTTTAATATCAGATATAACTGCTGATACACTAAACAGGATTTTACAATTCACCTACTGTGAACAAATAAAGGAATAATTAATGTTTATAGGTCTATGACTGGAAATGAATAGTTATAATAAGAAATAACTTTTAAGATTTGAGATATGTTCTGACTTACACAAAGGAAATATATTTATTATTTCAGGTAATACATATAACTTTCATTACAGTTGTATATAGGCAATGTTTGGCAGGGTAAATAGTTTCCTGATCACAAATGACAGCCTGCAATATTGAAAGAGTATTTATTAAGAAAGTCTGTAGCAATCTTGGTTTGCTCAGCTCTGTAGTATCCAAATTTAAAAATGTTTTTCCTTGATGTCTACACTAGCAGATTTCTAGAAGCAAAATAGGTGTGTTTCTTTCTAAAAATAGGCATATTTTTATGCTTAAAACTAAAAGTGCTTCTTTGATGACCTACACGTTTGATTGTAGATAAAAATGTGGTTTCTTGGTGAGCAAATTACAGGCAATTAAGTCCCAGCCTTGTCCACTAGTATTTGCATATCTATAGTCAGTGTAACTAGGATTGGTTGGTAAACCATGGACACAGCAAAATGCTCTGTGCAGAAACTACTCAGAAAAAGATGGCTTGGTAAACATTTTTAGAGATTTTCCTAGAACTGTTTATTTTAATACTGGATAACTTTCTCCATTGTTTAAGCCTGGGTTTCGTTTCTGCAATATGTTTATACTGATAGCTCAAAACAAACAGTTCATCACATTTTCTTGCAGTAAATGACTGGCACATGTGATACTGTTTGGTATGTAATTGCAGTGTCTAAGTATTGCCAAAGAGGTATTACATGAAATGTTATCATCATGTCTTGCTTAGGAACTTTCTGTTCGTCAGCTTGCTGAACTTACGGACTTACTGATGGACTCAGTATGCATTCAGGATAGCTATGTAGATGCGTGTTTCATATACTTATCCCTCAGTCCAAATAGTAGTAATAACTTATGACAGTAATAAGTGAATTTTACATGATCCGCTCTTTCTTTTGTTTCTGATCATTACCTAAGTGGAATACCATAAAAGTTTTAAATGAATCCTTAATTATAGTATACTGTAAGAAGCTAACACAGACATACAAGTTTGAGTTGAAAGTGAACCACAATCATTCTGGTCAGCCAGTATTCAAACTTAGAAGTTTTTTTCTTTTCTCTGCAACTATTGATGGCACCACTACACTTAAACCAAGTAAAGAAGCTTCCAATCACTTCCCTTTCCCTTCAAAGTGCCTTCACTGTCACCAGCTATAACAGAAGAAGTATAAAATGATGAACTGGATTCAGTCATTAAAGAGACAAATTATGAGCAGTTTTGGGGGTATCTATAGCCATTTGATAGTGTACTTTATACTTACCATGGTTTTGATAAATTATTTGTCTATGGCATTCTCTGTGCTCTCTGTTGACTTCCTTATTTTGCAGAAGTAACACTGCAACTGCTCACTTAAGTTTTAAACACATAAGGAATCTCAGTTTTGAGGAGGATCAGTTATTGCATAGAAGAACCAGGCTTCTGGAAGGATTTGTGTCTGTCACTGTGTGCTGTGGCTCCATTGAAAGTCTGCCCCTCTCTGCTGTCTTTACAAGCAGTGCCTAGCACTGCAATGAAATAGCAATGATATGCTTATGTGTGTGGAGTGGCTGGATTTTTCCTTGGATTTTATGTGGTTTGCTGAAGATGGGAAAATTCCTTACATGTCACTCTTGCTGTGAAGCTGAGTGAAAGTGTGACAGAGCCTGCCCTGAACAGAACAGATCTAAAAAGATGTCCTAATATTCTATGAGGCAAATGTATATTAATATAAGGATGGAGGTGGCTATAGTGTGTGTAAAATTCTGTCACATTAAGAAAAAAAAAATTCCCAGTTGAAGTATTACAAGAAATAGTAAAAATTCCATTTTATTTACAGTTATGTCTCACTGGGCATTTTGTAAAGTAACATGTGACCTTAAAGCCCAGATAATATTTGGATGTTAAATGCAACCAGGAGATCCATTATGAACTCCTGTTAACTTTCACAAATAAAAGCAGGTGATTAGATTTGGAATCTGCAATTCTACTTGTATGAGCATTACCAGCAGGGCAGTGCAAGAAATGGCTTTCCAGTAAATCTTTCATTTTTAAAGGTGAACCAGGGCTAAAAGGAAAAACTGAGAAAGCTTCATCCAAAACTAGCCACTAGCCTCCTATTTGACATCCAGCTTGAACCTGTATTTCTTGTCTAGACCCAGAGGCTGTTTACTATTCTAGATGCTCCTTTGGGCTTTGGAGGCAATGAATTCTCATATCCAAAGCAGAGCCTTATCCCAATAACATTTGAAGTGCAGTTCCCACAAACAAGCTGCAAAGCAAATGGTGGGATTCAAATTAGTGGGATTGCTTATATAATATGTAAGTATCTATAAAAGCCAAATTTAAGGAGTAAAAATAAGTTAATGGAAAAACCTGTTTCTAAGAAAATTCATGTTTGAGTGTAAAAGTAAAATTGTTTATTTACCTCCAAAAAAATCTCTTAGCCAATAATATGCCTGCATTGCAAAGCTTTATTAATCACATTACTGAACCCCTGGGGATGTTCTGAGGTACCCACAAGAAAGAGACAAGACTTCAAATGTGCAAATGCTGAAAGCTTTACATTACTGGGGGATAACCTATTTGGCAAATATTTTTTAAGAAGCAGAAGAATCAGAGAATTAGCCTGAAGGGCAGTCTAGCATGTTGCCACATTTGATAGCAAATTACTTTTAAAATATATTTCCCATGCTTGGACAGAAGGCCCTATCATAATGTGCGGTAGAACCTGAATGTGTTTATTTTCCGTGATTACAGCTGTAATAATACTTTCAAAGTTTACAGAAACAATGTGAGATTAAAGAATCTTTTAGAAGGAAATTAGTTTTAAAATGAGTAACTAAATTTATAAAAAAGAAGTAGATAAATACAATTAATTAGGATCTATAATTCTAAGTATATTTTGCAGGTTGCAATTGAGTGAATGGATTATATGTGTTTTGCTTCACAAGAGCTTAATGGTGAGGATGGTCCTCATTCTTGCAGTGTTCTTAAAAGGCATCAAGCAGCTGCTGCTCCAACCTGTATTCATTTAAGATGAACGGGACTGTAGCCTAGTCTTGTACTGATTCTCAGGAAGACCGATGAGGAATGGCTAGTTTTCAGAGCTATTGTTACCAGCAACTTTGAATAAACTTGTCATTATCAAAACTGGGCTTACTTCTGTGATTTATTACCAGCATATCCTGAAAGGTGAAGATACTTAACAACCTGCTTGTATTCATCTCCATTTACAGTTCATCTTAGTTCACTCGTCTTCTCCATATTTGCAATAACGTGCAAACAAGTAAGAGCTAGTAAATGAGGACCTCCTAGAACCAATATAATGATTTTAGCTGTGCTGTGAACCTCATCTTCAGCACCATCAGCTCAAGTGTCTTGAATAAACTGCCTTGGTGTAAAAGTCTTCCCAGTAGCATAAGGAATTCCTCTCTTGTTAAAAGGTTGAAGTTTGATCAGGAAAAGGAAATCAAAATAGTTTCATATTTCATAGGAAGAGTTCTTTTTCTTATGAAACAAGCTGTGCTTTAACGCAACGTTATTCTTGTGTAATTGCATATGCATATTTTAGGCAGTGTTATGAAACACCACGGTGGTAAATATTAACTTGGAAGGGTAACTTAGAAATGCCATAAATTATTGCACATTTGCACTACATTCTCATTAATGTTCCTGCAAAAAGATCAAGCTTTGCTTTTCATTGCCTTAGGAATCAGGTTAATCTAAAACAATGTAAGTCACTCCTAAACTAGAATAAGAAGTATACCCAGTTTAATTATCCTCGTTTAAAACTGATGCAAGTCAAACTAGTGCAACTTTCTTCTCTAAAAGAGACATGTAGGGCTACACTTGACACTGAACATACGGGTACAGACAGTCAAAGCAAGACAGGTATAGGGCCAGCTGGAAAGATGTTCAAGTTGCATTGTTCTACATTTCTAAAAATTATTTGCTTTCAGAATTAGAATAAACCAACCAAACAAAAAAATGGATCAATTTAATTTTATGATCTCTTAGAGAAAGGCATATAGAAAAGCAGTATTCTAGGTCATGGACCTACATGATTGAAAGAAATTTTTTATACTCCCTTGAATAGCTTCTAGGAGCAGAAATTTAAAAAAAAAAAAAAGAAAAAAAAAAGAAAGAATCCACTAAGAAAAGGGTAATAGTTAGAGAACTATTCTAGTTTTATGATGGAATACCTGTGTTTTTAGCAAAGGTAAAAGGTAAAGGTCTTTTATAAGATACTACATGGTCAGTCATATGATCTGTGTTATTATTCCTATCTTAAAAGACAGATAAATAGACTGAAAGTGCAGATACAATCTTGTAGTTGGAAGATCTGGGTTAAAGATCCATGAGTAAAAACTGATTGATCAAGATTTCTGTAAAAGTCTGCAGAATACCTTTCCCTTGGACTCCTTGTCCTGGTGCGTGTGTGCATGCATATATGTGTACACATACACATACATATGCATTTAGGTTTTTGGAGTGTTTGGTGTTTAGGTACATGGAAATCTGTTTCTAAATATTGTGTCTTAAATCCATTCTTATGTTTTATACCTACTTACCTGCTCTCACTCTGTTGTTCTCCTGGAATTGATCTCTATGCTCAAAAAACCTATAAAAGTTGGTAGCAAGATGAAACCTTGTGTACTGTGCATGCATTAATAATGTGTGAACAGGTCCTTATACTGTGTTGCTGATAAATTATAAGTGTGCCTTTGCTTTTGTCCTTTCCAGAATGTACATGAAGCAAGAATTATCATATATCCTGGTTAAATATCTGTAGGGGACCTACAGGAAAGCTGGGGAGGAACTTTTTACCAGGGCACCGATAGGACAAGGGGTAATGTTTTTATACTCGAAAAGGGCAGATTTAGACTAGATATTAGGAAGAAATTCTTTACTGTGAGGGTGGTGAGACACTGGCACAGGTTGCCCAGGGAAGTTTTGGATGCCCACTCCCTGTAAGGACAGATCCCAGGTTGGACAGGGCTTTGGGCAACCTGGTCTAGTGGAAGGTGTCCCTGCCCATGTTGGCAGGATTGGAACCAGATAATCTTTAAATTCCCTTCCAACTTAAACCACTGTATGATTCTATGAAAAAATATTGGACGTTTGTACTCCCCATGCCAGACATGCTTCTGTCTTTACATATGTTGCAAGACAAACCTGATTGTGATTTGTGCATTCACGGCATCTGCTTCTTCAACAGGACTTGTCATAACTGTATTTATAAATATTCATCAGGTCTTTTGGGAATTTTTATTTGTTGGAGTAAATTCTTGCCATTTGTCATGTTTTATCCAGTTGTCTTGTTGCAAATAATGTACTAGGCATTCCTTCTGCAATAGGAATGTATGGGAACAACCGAAATCCACTTGTTCCAGTTAGCAGAATTCCCTTCTGACTCTGTTCTGCCTGAGGATTTGGGTCCTGGCATTCTTTCTCCTCCCTCTGTACCAAGCAGGCAAATAGGCTTGAGAGATTACCCTAGAGATAGGATAAGCTCTGAGCGTCCCTGCCAGGAACTTAAGGCAAGTCTAGAGAACTGTGGGACAAATCTGGGAGTGTAAGCAGATGACCTTAGAAGGTAATTTGCCTCTTTTTGACAGCATGGCTTCTTTCCCAATAGTCCATAGATTATCAGATTGGTGCTAATCAATTCTTAATCTAGAAACTATGTCTGCTGCAGGCTGATGCGCCATTTATAGGCTGATCCTGCCTTCTTTCACATCTAAACTTCCTTTAAAGGCTTTCTGTGTGCAAGAGGGTTTTCTTGAAAGATACTATCTATGTTACCAAACTTCTGTCTTGTTTAGCAGGCCAGGCTTTTAGTTTCCTCATCCGTGATCCACAACAGCCTAAACCTGCAGAGGGAACTTGCAAGGTTTCAAAAGAAAAGCACTGGTGTCATTTGAGTGATCCTGCCCACTGTTTAAAACGTTACAACAAACTTTCAGTCATTATCAAAGGCTCTCCAGCCTTCAAAGTGGAGTTCTTACTTCCTGACTGTAAGTGAAAAAAACCTGATTCTTGATGTGTAAATTTACTATTTTGAGATGTTTTTAAATATTTGACCTTTAATATACTCCAAATCAACAGAACACACTTTAAATACCCAACAAAAATCAAAGAAGCAGTCTTAGTACAGTCTGTAGAGATACTTTTACGTTTATCTTCAGGGTTGTGGTATACTTGCTTGCCCTTTGGATCATATTATTTATGAATGTTTTGAAGTTGTCAGCCTATGCTTATAAAAGTTTATTTTTCTTTCTGAATCTCTTGTTTTGCACAGTAGAGATTTAGAAAAAAATAATGTAGCTGTTAAATGATGTTTTTGTAATTTTTTTTTCTCAGCATTATATTGAATGAGTTTTCCATTTTAATTAAACCACCTATGTCTCTATTTAAATGTGCTGATTTTCACTTTTGTACATTCAACTTTGAATAGCTTTAGCAGTAATTATCTTCTGGGAGTTTTAGTTCTCCTGCAGAAGTCTTTTGCAAGAAGAGAACTGTAGTTAATACATCTCTTTTTCTAGAGGTCTCCCATCAGCTCAATGTGTAGGTAACAGTGAGGATGAATAACAGGTTCATTTACATGCCTTCACTTCCTGCTTCTGAGTCGTGTGTTTTTGTCTCAAGAAGGCAAGGATCTTCAGATATTTATCTCACTATCACTATCAGAGCACTTATTCTCCTAAAACACTAGTATTTTCTATGAAAAACCTGTATATATTTCTGAAATCTTACAGAAACGCTTTATATACAACTTGGTTCTCTGAAGTCTCCTCCAATACCAAAGTACTCAATGAAGACTGTTAGAGCCTTTGAAAATTGGAAATTCATATACAGATAAAAGCAGCTGAAATGAGGATTTAGGATCACTGCCATTATCATTTGAGTATTAAGTATATTTATTTGTGTCATAGTTAAATATTTACCCTCTACAGTCTTAATTCATCAGGAAATTCCTGTGGCCTTCTCGGCCACATCAGCAAGTCAGCACAGTAACAGGCAGCCCTCAAACCATGATGCCTTTGATACTGTGCCTGGAATTTTGAGGATCTGCTTAGAGGGACAATTACTAAAAGAGATGACCTAATCTCTTCCTGAATAAACTATTCCATTTTGTTCCTTGGCTAAAGCTTCATACTTCTCTCTGTGTGTGACTTACCATAGTAAAGATAAATGGTCAAGGGCCACCTATCTTTCCTGTGTCACTTCTATCCTGTTAATGGGAAAGGCCATCAATGCTCTGCTAGAAAGTTTTTCTGCGTTACTATTTTTGTGTGGAGGAGATATGGACTGCAAAATTCTTTATCACTTTAGCCTCTTAACTACAGAGGCGATGATTAAGGTTGTTTCTCTTCACATTTTTCTTGAATGTTCCAGTTTGATCTCTTGGCTTTTCCAAGAATTCTGGCTGATGCAATGAATTTCAGTTGTATATTCCTCTGACATAGTTTACCTCCCTGACATTGTACAGGTCAACCTTTATAGCCTGTGCCTTCATGTCAGTTGTTAAAGAACTATTTATACCTGTTAAAATAGCAAAGTTTTATGCAGGGAAGCATAAGCAAGACAACTGTATTTGCAGAGGTACACAAGGCAAGAGGAGTTTTCCAAGTACTAAAGAGTTATCATTAAAGGTGAAGGATGGTTGCAGCAGAACTAATTCAATAATCATTGGTAAAAGATAATTTTTTATAGTTTGATCTGCTTGATGAGCCATTGTGCCAGTCGCTGTACAAAGATATAACGCATGGCTCTGTCTGCAGCTGAGACCACCTCAGTCATTCCACTCAGTCATTCTATTCCTGTGGAATGACTGATTTCAAATCCTCATTAGCTGAGTTTTGCTGCGAAAGCTGGCTTTGTTTCACACTCCACTGACTTCCCTGAAACCACGGTATTAGTTGAGTGTCTGCATCTTGTCTCACTGGCAAAATACTTGCACCTCATTGCATGTCTACATACATTGCTCTAAAGACACAATGTAATGCTTGAGTAAACTATGTGAAGTATCTGTGATGAGTTTGTGGGCTGGACAAACTGTAAATGCAATAAGAATATATGTAGCTTTTTCAAGTGCTTTTTATGATTCTGAATTTTGTAAAATAGTTATGGGACAGATAACTCCCAAGGAAACTGAAGATGAGTTTGTAACTGTGGACTATTGACTCTTGAAAAGGGTCATCTCAGAGAAAGTGTGAGGCACCTGGAGAAAGACTGGGAAAGCTAAATATAAGGTGGGAGTCGTGCTTCAGAGCAAGTCTGTCTATTCAAGGTTGATAGAGGATTTTCATTAAAAGTCTGACAGGAAGGGTGAAGGTTGCTGTTGTAATCCATAAATTTGTGTGCGGCCCAAGGTATCAACATTTCACTAAAGCACACACAATAAGATAACTTATCCTACAGTGACAGAAAAGTCTGAAAAATTACTCTGGTGTACAGATATATTATTATATAATATATT
>NW_010161354.1:0-20926 GCF_000695765.1 Mesitornis unicolor | reverse complement strand
GGGGAACACCACTTGTGACTCGCCTCCAGCTGGACTTTGCACCATTTACCACAGCCCTCTGCACCCGACCATCCAGCCAGTTCTCCACCCAAGAGAGGGGGAACTTGTCCAGGTCAGTAGCAGCCAGTTTCCTGACAAGATGCTGTGGGAAACTGTGTCGAACGCTTTGCTAAAGTCCAGATAAACTACATCCACAGCCCTTCCCTCGTCCAGAAGGCGGGTCACCTTGTCATAGAAGGAGAAGAGACTGTAGGATCCTCAAAGCTGTAAAAACCTCTGTAGACCCCTGTTTTCCCTGCAGATTGGGAAGCGGCAGATCATCAAAACCCACAGCACCTCCTTGAGATATGGCCTGGGGAGAAAGCTTGCAAGGCACTTCAGTCAAAAATGCTTCAGGATGTGGTACCTGCAAGCTGTGGATCCCCCTGGGCTATCCCAGGCATCTGGAGGGTGCTGGGACACCCAGAGCCGAGCAGCTCCCAGTCAGGAGGTGGTGCAGGTGGACACTGTGGAGCTGGGCTGTGCTGCCTCACTGGTTTTTGAGCTATCCTGATGTCAGGAGTCCCCACATTACACCACGAGCTGATTTTTTGCAGCCTCCTTAGAGGTCAAGAAACGCACAGTATTTCCTGAGGTGTGTGGGAGGGTTTTATCGTGGTTTATGCCACCATATGTGTCTCTCAGTTTGCCAAGGCTAAGCAGGCTGCAAGGAAAGCCAGCACTTACATGGCAGAAGACCTGCTCTGAGGTGGCGCAGACCCTGGGTGTGAGCAGGATTAATTAGCACTCATTATGAGCCAGCTTGGTGAGTGTTGCATCGAGGTGATTAGCTCAAACACAATGGATCAAAGGAGCAGATTATTTTGACATTTAGGCCTGAATGTGACATTTCCAGGGACTCTTGCAATGATTTGGGCAAAGAAAATCATCAAGACAAAAGCCCAGTGTGGGAAGTGAAAAGCTAGACACACAATGGAAAAATAAGCACGCAGCAGGACTGGTCTGCTGGTGCTCACAGCTTTCTGGGGCCTTAGGCAAATTGCAGGCAAAAGTCACAGCAATTTTTGTTCTCCTATGCTGGAGCTGCTCTTGATGCATCAGTGACCTTGGCAAGTTACCCATGGCCGCAGCCAGAAGAGGCTTGTGACACCAAGGTGTGCTGTGGATGCTCTCTCCCATGGTAGGTGCTGGGCTTTCCCTCCAGGAGGACGGCTGAGAAAGGCCCTGGGTCAGTGACTAAACCATGGCCTGGGTGTTCAGTGGCCTGGTTAGTTTAGAGATCTGCTAGTGCAACACGTTGGTCTTGAGGTGCCATTTCTTTGAATGTACATCTCTTTAGTGAGTAAGCAGATTCCCCCCTTCCCCCCCCCCCTTCCCCAATGGGGTGCTCACTAGTTTGTGATGGCGCTGAAATGTAGGCAATGAGTTGTATCAGATGGGGCTGGCACGGTGTTGCCAAGCTGACAACGTATTAGAGACCTTACCCCAGTGTTGTGGGACTGGGGGCTCTGAGGAAGGCAGGAGAAAGTCCCCCCGATGTGACTGGCAGCCCCAGATAAACCTCATTGGTGCTTGCTGTTGGCATGCAGGCACCAGTGCCCTCTGTGTCCCTATAGCACAGAGGGGCCGCCCACAGGTGCAGCATTAGGCAGCAGAGCCACGATAAGAGGCTTTTTATTTCAAGGTTTCAGCTTTTCAAAACACAAAAAGACATGCTTGAAATTCATTCCTTCATGCTGATCCTGGGAGTCTTCCATAACCTTGAAATTTGGCGCTCGCTCTCTCTCTCTCTCCTTAGCTTTCCCTGCTTGCTCTGTGCCTGTATGGAGCTGCTTCACAAGGCCCTGCCACACGTCAGCACCGGTTTGTGCCCAGGGCTGGAGGAGCCTGGGTCAGCAGCAACATCGCAGGGAGCATCATGGCCAGCCCGGCCACTCCTTGTCTCCTGCAGCCACAGCAGCTTCGCAGTGTGCAGCCGGTGGCTGCTGAGGCACTGGCTGTGATAGCAAAGAAGCCTCAAGAATTAAGGTGGTATTTCATGTATCTCCTTAATTTATGAATGACAGACACTCCCACTCAGCTTGTAACAGCAAGGCTTTAGGCTGTTTGCCCTCATATAACGAGCTGTTCTCACCCGTTACTCCTCTCCAGACCCTTTGGCATTTGCTTACTTGTTTTGCTTATCACCTCTCACAGGAGCGATAACCACGGCCTGAGCAGCAAAAACGTCCAAGGCGCCTCAGCCAGGGGAGTGCTTGCTTTTGTAACAGCAACTGTATGGCCTCTACCATTTGCTGCTCCTGCCTGCAGGCCTTGGGTGCCAAGAGGACAGAGAGTGAAGTTAATGTGCGTGGGCAGAGAAAGGGCATCTGCCCATATCGCCCTGGTTCAGTACCACCCACTGACCCCCAAACTACAAGGAGAGAAAGCATCAGACAGGGAGAGACTTGCAAATCCCCGCCAATGCCCTGGTTGCTGCAGGTGGGCTCAATGCTGAGCAACCTTCATCCCATCGCCCTCTTCCTTGCTGTTCCCCATCTGTGAATTCGTTACCTACGCACTGCTTCTCCAGCATTAACAGCCCCAGCGTTTGTGGGACTGCATAACCATAACCAGGCTGCTGCAGCATCTCAGGGGTGCTCATCCTGTAACAGGTTTGGCAGCAGTAAGGCTTTGGATTAGAGGGGTTTGTAGGCTCGGCTTTGAACATGTGTAAAATGAGATGTGTGTGGAGCTGTAACACGTAGGGAGAGCCCCGCTGCTAGAAGGAATCAGCAGCATCTCCTCACCCTGGCACAGCCACCCCATGCTCCCCTGTAGCTGCCCCCTTCTCTGCACACCCCACCTGCTCCCTCCCCACACCCCTCTTCCCATCCCTGAAATCCCTGCCACCCCCTCACATAGCACATGCCTCATGCTTCCCATCTGACAGCAAGGATTTCAGTAGTGTTTCTCACTCTAGTTTGTATTTTAAAACAAGCAGCCATTCCTCCTTCCCTTTCTCTTGTAACTCTTCCCTAATAAATATGATCACTTCATCCCGCGAGACCTGAAAACCCATTTCCGAAATTCCCCTGACAACTAATACAGTAAAACAAGCCTATAAATAAAAATAATTATGATAAAAAGGCATAAAATGCCAGACTTGGGTCAAACATACTCACACAGTGACACTAGCAACAAATAACTACACAGTGTGGGAATGTAGATGGGAAAAGCTGAATACAGAGTAGCTAGTTTGTTGCCCATAACTGTCAGACTCCTAATTCGGACAGGCCATGTTTTATTGATAGCAGAGCAAACACAGTCATAATCCATCCCTACCTTTCCTGCTTTGTGAAAAATCCCATCCATCCCCAGGGAAGCAGGGATGGAAACAACAGTGGTGTGAACGTGAGGTGAAAGTATAAGACAGAAAGCACAGTCCCAGGCTGTGTTTCTCGCACATCATATGCTAAGTTCAATTTTCCAAAAGCTCTGTTTTATTTTTAAAGGTAACATCTTTATTATTATTATTATATTTATTTGTTGTTATTATTGTTATTATTATGCAGAGATGAGATTTTTTTTTTTTCCCCCTTTGATCACAGAGCAAACAGTTTGCTTTTGAAAATGTTAATGGAGTCCTGATTTAAAACATGTTTTCTTCACTTTTTTTTTTTGGTGTTGTTTTTGTTTTTTAAAACGCTGCAACAGGCAGGATCTGGGGTTCGATTTCCTCGTCCTACACAACGAAAGATTCTGGAGTTCGGACTCCTAGCCACTACCGGTAGGTCCTGCCTTGCTCAGTTGTTGTCGTCTCAGTGTGGTTTTGCCAGGTGGGGTGGGTAGGTGGGTGGGAGGGGAGGAGTTGGAAGAAGGGAGGGTATTTGTCAGCTATGTCGAGTCTTGGTTAACAACTTTGCCTCCATTCATGGTTGGTGTCCCTGAACTTTTTCTTGAGCGTCCTTGTTTTTCTCCAATTTCATGCAGCGATGGCTCTCTGTACATGCACACTGCGAACAGAAAAGACACTCATTAACAGCCCTGAAGTCACAGGCGTTAGTGACCATAATGAGTTACTTCTTTGTATATGAGGCTGAAACTGCAGCCCCAGTGCAAATACACACACACTGACAGAAACCTCGGTGACCCGGCAGTGGATCCTGTTACCAAGCAGGATCTGTTACCTGCTCTTGCTGCCAGTCAGATCCTCCATCTCTGGATCCTCCCAAAGGCACAGACAGAAACGGGATTTCTCACAGAGGTGTCTTTCTAGGGTTTCTGTGTTTTACTGTTTTTTTAATGTTATCTTCATATATATAAAATAAACATTCCAGTTCACAGCATCATGTGTTGTTTCAAGATGCTGATTATCATCTAGTACCAGGTCCAAGAATTACCCGGTCCCCAGTCCTTAACCTCCAACAAGAAGCCCTTGAGAGTCACGAATCAAAACTAGGCTGAGCCATCCAAACCTTCTGGGTGTTCAGCTCTGGATTTGGAAGTGGTGACTCAAGCCCATGTGGCTCCTCTGGCCAAAAGCTGTGATCTCCTCTCAGCACTTCTTATTTTTTCCCCTGTAAATCAATCAAGACAGCCAGCCAAAGCCAAGGCCACGAGCAGACACACAGGGATGAGTTCAGTGACAGCAAGCCAGGAGCCATCCCAGCTCTGCACGGTCACCTGGCAGCACCTGAGAACATGGGGGATGGAGGGCACCTTCTCTCCAGACCCTGGCTAAGCAAGGTGTGTCCAATAAAAACGTACTTGCTGGAGTCTGGACAGCCTGAGACGGCAACGTCTGCCCAAGGCACGGCACATCCCCGTGTCCTGTGCAGCATAAAGCATTTATCCAACCCACCATGTGGACTCAGTCCTCATGGCCATCCTTGTGCCGTGTGAGGTGTGCCAGCGCAGAGTGGCTCAGCGCCTCACACCAAAGGGAGCATCTCTGATGAGCTCATTGCAAATGTGGTGGGGCATAAATGTGATTGAAATAATGAGGCATCTCAAGGGCAGCCACACTGGAGTTGAGAACTTGAGGTAAGTCCAGACTGCAAATGTCATGCCCGCATCTTTGCAAAAGTTAGGACAGAAAGAAGTGACTGTGTACTGCTTCATTTGGTAAAGCTGTCACGTCACAAGCCATGGCACAGAGCTCAAACACAGGGGACAGAGCTCATCAGGTTTCGGTTCCAGGTAATCAACAGGAACAAAATTTCAAATATTATCTGAAGAAATGAAAAAAATACCCCATATATAAAAAAAGGTGATGTAAGTGCTTATATTTATAACCTCCCCTGATTTGCAAATAAATCCTAGCAATTAGAGGCAGGCAACAAATGACATTATTGCTCTGTATTTTACTCCTAGCTAGATAAACAGTTATAGCAGTGTGCAACAATACAGGACAGAGATAAAGTGCAGTCAACTGTGTATTAATAGGAGGGATATTGCATTCAGTATATGAGCAGTGAAAAAATATTACTTTTCTCATAGAGCATTTTTCACTCAAGGCTTTCAAAGCAGTTTAAACACAGACACGAGCGGGACCTCCCAGTGTGGCTGCAAGGCAGGGTACTGCTCCGCAAACTGGTATTGCTACTGGAGTCATTTTTTGATGAAAATGAGAAAAAAGAGAAAATGAATGACTTGTCCCATGGGGCTGGGCCAGGATGAGCAATGCCAGGACTGGCCATCAGCTGCCCAGACTGTGGATGCTGTCTGCATGCTGCAAGGAAAGTGCTTAGCATGGCAGCGACAGAAGGAAAAGGGCTCTCACATCCCCTTTCAGCTGCTGAGCTGCTCCTCATACCTTGGTGAACGTCAGTGAACAACCTGGTGATGGTGAATTTACCTGTTGTGGCAAAATACCTAATAAAATCCTAACGAATGGTATGAAAAGGTTAACAACTGAGGAAAAACGTATGTCCTTGTGATTTCTTAGCCTGAGTTGCAAGCCTTTTGATGACACTGAGGATGCACATCACTTCTGTGGCTGACCTTATTCTCAGATGTGACATTTGCCCAGCAGAGGTAGGTATCGGTGCTGGTGTAGCCTTAGTGTCCCTGGCACTCCACACACAAAGTCCTGTCTCAAGCGCAGCGCTGTCTTCACCCTGACCTCTCTGATCCCAAACTGGAGCTGGAGCGATGTCCATGAGCTCTTCCCCAGGCAGCTGCAGGTACTCAGCTCATCTCACCCGCACCCATCTCCAGTTTCCCATTGGGCTGGGCCAAATGCTTAACCACGAGGGCTGCAGCCGAGCAAAGTCCGCAGCAGCAGCACTGCAGCACATTGCCTTTCCTCAGCTCCCTGCCTCTCACCTAGGCCTTTGGGCAAAAATGCTGATTTGCTAACAAGGCCCATATGAATATAAATCAGGCTAGAGAAGTAAACAACAGCTGCAGCTAAAAATTAAGGAAACCCTGTACCTAGCAAGCAAATAGGGCAGGAATTATAAGTTTATCTGCCAGTCTGGTGCATGACACAAGTACTGACATGGGGCATGGCTGGAGGCTGCTCACACTGTGCTTTTCAGACAGAGCCATCAAAACCTCTGTACGAGACAGGCAGTGCCAACAGACCATGCCAGAAAAATCTGTAGCATCACAGGACAAGCACATTTTTGGTATTTAGATACATCTACAGTATTGGTGAATGTGGTATTTATATGGCATCATGCACAAGACAGTGCCTGGATATTCTCCTACACAAGAGACTTGTGCTGAGCTGTGGCCATCGCTCAGCGGCGGCTGCAAACTTGTGTGCACTGCAACACATGGGTGCGTGCACACAGACACAGGGGTGTGCGTGCACACAGCCGCACACGTGTGGCATTTTAGGGACAGCACGACATGTTGTGCAACACAGGCTCCTGGATTACAGTTTGTTACTCCTTGTACTGAGGAAGCTTGAATGTGACTCACACACGGAGATGTTAGTCATGGGCCGGGGAGGGAGGGGTGTTTGTAAATGGACTCTTGTGGGTGCCCAGATCTTCCCAGCTTTAAAGTACATCCCTGTGGTTTCAGGACGGGCAGCACTCACTGACAGGTCTGTCTGGGGTCCCTGTGCATATGTGTGTGTGTGTGTGTGTGTGTGTGTGTAGACACACGGCCCTGTCACCTGCATCAAGGTAACCCAGCAGCAGTGTGACAATCAGCATGCCCAGACGCCTGGGCGGTCTCCTGGTGTGCGCAGCACAAGGCAGCTTTGGAAGGATGAGCAATCTGGCAAGAACAAGAGTCCCCTCCCTGCTTTGCCTTGCTTCTCCCACCCACCCACACCCACACACCAAGCCGAATACAGCCCTTAGTGTCTGGAAACCAAGCTAATGCTTTGGAGCTTCAATCAGATAATCATTTCCCATGTCCCAGATTCTAATCAACACATCCATATTCAAGTTTTAATTGGAAAGTGCTGTTAGCCCGATCTGTTGTAGAGCCACAGGTGTAAATGGAAGAGGGTGAGCAGGAGTGGAGCTGTGCCCATGGCTGGTTCTTGAGGCTTTCCCTGCTTCCCTGCTAACTGGCACTGCCTGCCATTTGCACGCACAAGGAAGCAATTTTGCACAAAGAAACAACCTGCAAATGAGGCAGGAAGGAGACAGGGGGTACAAGCAAGTTGGAAAGGGGTGGCAGGGAGCATCCTTCCCAAAGGAAAAGGTATAGAGAGGGCTGCCTGTCACCCAGGAACAGCTCCATCTCTTGCTGTGCACTGCTACAGGATCCCTGCCTCATTTCTGCTTCCCAGGCATGGCACCAGCACACTGCCCACACTGTGAAACGAGTAACGCCTGCTGTGGCTTTCCTGGGTGTCAGGGACTGCCTGAGGTCGGGAAGCATGCACCACCTTGTGTCCTGATCCCAGCATTTCCCACTCAGCACTGCTGCAAGTCAAGGAGGTTGAGGGGTTGCAAAGAACTCGATTTCCCTTCTCTAGAATATGGGGAAAAGCTTAGTAAAGGGCCTCAGATATATCCTATCCATGGATATATCCCATTCTATGGCTGGAGGGACCAAGGAGCCCAGGAGATGGCCCTTCCCCTTGCTGGGTGCCATGGCTCAAGGTGTCAGTACCTGCAGTGGCGGCTGCATTAGCTAATGCTTCAGTGAAGAGAATTAATTGAGCAGCAGCTAGGGGCAGGAGGGAGCAAGTGATTATGCACCCTCATTTTCTGCCTCTAATTACTGTGTTCGAAGCCTGGTCCCAGCTGATGCATTTCAGAGGCGTTGGAGCTTGCCATCTATCTGGCGGCTAAATGTGCAGGATGCTGCCAGATGGAATCGCAGTTTGTTCAGGTAAGAAACATAGCAGAGGATGACAAAAAGCCAAGCAAAAGCATGGTTAAAATACATTGCATTTGCCATCCAATAAGAAGATTAGGGGTTTGATAGATGAACAACTGAGTTAGAGTGGGACTGAAAACATACCAAAGCCTGCCTGCTTGAAAGACAGACCCAAAAGAGGAGCTGTTAACAAAGACTGATAAAGAGTGTGGGGTTTGTTGTGATTTATTCTTTTTTAAAGCATACTTTTTAGGATGTTTTGTGGATTATGGTCATGATGCCTTCGAAGCATTTTCATTAGACCTACCACATCTTCCTACTCAACAATGTCTTGTACTTCTTTGCAACATCTGAGGACTCCACTTTAACAAAACTGGGACGTTGCTTCCGTGGGAAAAGACAGTTGGAAAGATCTGGCTGCTGTTCCCTGCACACAGATATTCCTCAGTGGTAGTAAATGGATCAGACTAGTCATTATCAGGTCACCTTCACATCTGAGATGTGTTCATGTCATGAGGGCTGAAGCACCGTGAGCTTGGAGTTGGAGGCATCTCTGTTGACTCAGATTTGTCACACTAAATGTATTCTGGCTTGGACCAGGTAAGAGATGAAATGTAGCTACTTTGGGAGAGCAATCCGAAAAGGATGTCTTCAAGGAAAAGGAAATATAAATAACAGAGCACAACTATAACAAGCATCTGATAAAATCCTCACTTAAATGACTGGAAAAGTCTCCCATTGTTTGAGATGGGTTTGAAACTTTAAAAGAACAAGAGGTGCCGTGCACGACAGTGTTTGTCCAGCACTAATCACTACAGACACTTAAAGAGACTGAAATTGCTTTAAAAGATTGCTTGGTGTCCAACTGACAATTATAGTCAAGGTAATTTCTCATGCAGTCTGGTTCAATCTATATGACTGCACTTTAAGGGCTCATTTAGCTCTATTGGTGATCAGAAATAAAAATATCAAAAGAAATGTGTTACGTATGTGTGTTTTTAACCAAAACTGGCACCACACAGTGCATTAGCTGCTGCCTGCCAGGCTGTTTGCCATGGCTTTGCCTGCGCACAGATGGGAGAGGAACTTAACATTTCCCCTGTTATTACTTAGTAAGTTTTTTGTGCTTTTATACTGATTAAGCTTAATGCTATTTCCAAAACCAAACAAATCCTACCTACACTAAACAAAAAAAACTCCCTCCTATCAACTGAAAACTGAAACTTTTCCAGTTGGTATCTAGCGACTTTCACATCGGACACCTCCAGCACCCTGACACTCTACAGGAGTCAAAACACTCTGTGGGATTAGCACAGCATAAAGCTGTAGCTGCTGAAAGCCACAGACAACACACATACATAGATACCACTGCATATATATATATATATATATATGGACACTTGCATACATACTTTCTTTAGCAATTATCCAGGAGGATATTTCACATTTATTTATTAATTTACTGCCCGTTTGCAACTCCGAATTCAGAAAGCAGTATGAAGCAACGGGAGTCAAATGAGCTCCAGAAGCAATCTGAGCTTTTTTTTGTGTTGCCTTTCCCTGTGAACGCTCTCTTCACCAAGCTGCTCCATAATTTTTTCTGCACATGGCAAACAACTGGGAAGTTTCATCTCGGAGATGATTGCCATCAAAGTGGTGGGTGAAGCGATCCCTAGCAATGTAGGTAACACCTCTCCTTCCTTCCGAAGGATCCAGATTCCTCCTTGCATCCATTCCTGTATCAGCCATCACATGGCAGGGATAATGCTGGTAGTGCTGCCAGAGCAAAAGGAAATCTGGGTGTGTTAGGGCAGGCAGTAGCTGTGAAGAACTGGCCTGAATACACAGCAAAGCCCACATGCTGGAGCGTGCCGCAGCATTTAACAGAAAGAACACACAAATATAGCAGGAAATTGCTTTGAATGCTTCCATAGAGCCATGACAAAGAGAAAGAAGCTGTTAAAACAGGGTAGGAATTGCCCCTTTTCTGTAACATCTCTGCTTGCAAGCTCTGCTCAGGGAGACTTTGATGGATGCAGCACAGAGAAGTCACATGGAGCTGAGCATGTTTTACTCCAACCCTCCCCACAAGCCTCCGCTACCTACAATGAAACTTGGGCTTGGGAACAGAGTCCTCCGTCTGGAGCCACAGTCCCAGACAGCTGAATGCTTCGGGAAGCTGACACGTGCCTCGGCCTGGGAGACTGCCAGCTCTTTGATGCAGCAGCGCTCGCAGAGGCTGACTGCAAAGCATGTGGAGGAGGGAAGGGGTGGAGGAGCCCTTAATTTGGCTGCCAACTTCCAAAGCGCTCACTCGCTCGGGAGGTTATGTGACAGCTGTGATTGAAGCAAGCGTGGGAGGATGCAACTGCGGGAAAGGGAAGCTCTCGGGCTGGGCTGGGTTTTTCAAAATGAAAGCCAGAGCGGCATTTGCTGCAATGAGAACTCCGCTGTGGGTCAGGCACCTCTATTAAGGCAAGGCTCTCAACGAGGAGAGCCACAGGAATAGCCTAGTTCAATGCATGCAGAAGATAACTATTGAGCCATTCATCAGATGCCACGCATGCTCCATCAAAAAAAGAAGGCTGGATTCAAAGGAACCCACTGATCAGCGCCAACACCCAGCCAGGCAGCAAAGAAATACCAGAAGGAGCTGGAAACCCAGCTGTGAAAGCTTGCACTTGCAAAATACTCTCTTCCCAGCCAAGGCAGCAGAGGAGGAAGCAGAAGAGAAGCAGGCCCTGTTCCTTAGCAAAACCCAATGAGGGCCTAGGGCACCAGTCCCACTAATGCCACAGATAAACAAGAAACCACTTGGTGAGTGGTACCTGTCAGGAAAGCATCAGTTTATTCCTTCTCTCCACATGTCCAGCCCTGACCCCACAGCCAACATGGGGGGGTAGAAAGAGGGGACACAGAGGCACACAGCGTAGGCCAAGACCCAGGCTGCTGTGTCCCTGAGGTGGCCACTGGCAGGGTCAAAATGGGATCAGAAAGGCATACCTAGTTTGGGGATTGAGAAGCAGTGCTTTTTTCCAAGCAGCAGATAAAAAAAAGGTCTCCTTGTTTCCAGAATCAAGTACCTGTTAAGCACTAGGCTCATCACCCTACAACTCTCCATTTATCAGGAATCAGCCCATAAAAAGCAGAATGCCCTGGTATGAGCCTGTGGCACACTTCAGTAGAGTGCAGTTAGCAGCAGGAGGGCAAAACTTCAACTCCATGACTTCTACTGAAGCCTCACACTGGGATGAAGAGATACGGCGTGACAGCATCTCATCTAGCTTTGGACATCTGTGATAAGGTTTCTTTACCTGCCCGTGACTAACTAGGATGTCAGAGGAAAAACAAACAAAGCTGATGAGATAAAACAGATTTAAGTCATCTTAGGGTAGACGTATAAAGTACCTCCACAGCTGTGCTAGTAGGACCCATTTCTGTTGCTATAAAGAGTATCAAAGCCTGAACAAGTGAGATGATAAATTCTATCACTACTGACTCTACTTGGGATTGGAAACCCACTGAATGATGATGGGAAAATCCTCACAGACAACCCAACATTACGGTCCCTGCTGGACTGGATTCCTTTTGGACTACTGGCTGCTCAAGGGCTTTCCTTTCCCAGTAACTTCTTATGTTCCTGAGCTTTTAAATTCATCCTTTAGAACCCTAACGCCGAGAAACCCCTTTGGGACGATGTGCAAAGGTTACTATATGGTAAGGAAAGCAGGTGAAATGGTAACAGTGCAGCCCAGCACCTTTCTGAAATCTGTCCTTGCTTTCTGGTCTTGCGGCCTGACACCCCCAGCCAGGAAGCTCCAAATCTGCAGTTTCAAACTCCCCCTCCCCATACCCCACCGATGGAGGGAGCGGGCAGATTCCATACCTTCAATGGGTTTGGGTACAAAATGTGATGAGGGTTTGGTTTTTTTCACTCGGTTTCCCTTCATAATTTGACCTTCTTTATTGAGTCCCAGGAACCACGCTCGGCCGGATTCTTGCTGCCGGTACAGCGTGGAAGAATAAATAACGTAGTAGTTTTCAAAGACAGATTCCTTAAATTTGCACTCTGGTGTGAAAACATCCTGCAGAGAGAGAGAGACAGAGAGAGAGAGAGAGAGAGAGAAGAAAAAGCAATGGAAGGAATTAATCATTGATCTCCTAAATTAGGCATCACTGAGTGAAACACGACGGTCACGCACTGCAGTTCGTTTAACAACAGAAAATAAGAGGCATCAGCAATACCAGCTCCCAGCAATAACACACATCTAGAAAACTCCCCAGTGAAAGGGAAGGCTCTCCTTCCCTGGCAGAGCTGTGGTTTGCAAAACAGCCTACAGTGAATGGGCTTGAAAAAGAAGCAGGAAAAGTCAGGAATTCGTCAGGATTTAGGCTGAAATACTAAGCAAAAAGAAAGAAAAGGGAGATGAGAAGCTAAGAGGCAGCCTTGCTGCTCATTTGCTGCTCCCAATACCTTCCCCTGGATTTGCGCTTACCTTCCCTGTGATGGGGAAGAAATGTACAATGGTTGCTGTCTAAAACATTTAAACTTCTTTAAATCCTTATGGGGATGGCAGTTTTAGCCAGAAAATTTGGCCAAACAAATGGGGTTCCTTAAAACTATGACATTATTGCAAAAAGAGCTCAAGCCACAATGAAAGCTTCTGAAGAAAAACTGTTTTAACCAAAAAACCCCTCTTTTTCTAAAACCCAGGCAAGGTATCTCAGAGCTCCATAAACAAAGGCAGTTGCTGCTCCAGGCAAATGATGCTCTCTCCCAAGCTCTCGGAGCTTCTCCAACCTTGCTAATGAAAAACCCATGACCAACATCTGAGCAAAGCATCTGGAGTAATGCCACATACTTACTGCAGACCTCATTTAAGTGTTTGATTCAGCAACACTCAGGTCTGTATTCCCAAGTACTCTGGGGGTTATATAAAGTGTTGTTACTGGGCTGACAATAAATCCAGCATGCAACAGATCTACGCAGCCAGGCAGGCTTGAAGGCGCAGAAGATAAAGCGCAGCAGAAAGTGCGGAGCTCTGAAGTTTGCATCAATCATTAGCACCACACAGACAAAACCACCAGCAGCCCAAGGGGTCATTTTGCCCTATCTGAAGGAGTCTTCCTTGCTGGAGAAATAAATATTTTAGGAAGAGAGTGAAACAAGTTAGGAGAGATCTAGATAACTTAGAGCACTAAAAAACAGTGTTTGAAGTAGTTTCCCAAAAGATCAGTGTTTAAGCGCTCCTTAAATCTGCTCCTTATCTCCAGGCTTTGTCTTGCCTCGAAGAGGCAGCTCACGGGGGAGCCGGGCAGTTTGCAGCAGCTGCCAGTGACCGACCAAGCAGCTCAGGGCTGGCTCAGGGGCTCTCTCTGGCATCGGGCCCAGCCAGGCAGCAAACCCCGCGATGGAGAGCATCTCTAAAACCAAACTCAGTAACTCAATCCCCTTTGCCAGGCTTTGGTTACCCCATTAATAAAAACTTACCAAGAAAATTCCCTTTAGGGGGACTGAAAAGTTGGTAAGCGGTGAAGGAGAGCTACCAACTTGGTCAAAACATGGAATATAGTATCCATATAGCCTGAGGTATCTAGACTTTCCATGTCTGTTCTGATTTCAGTGTGGAACAAAGATATTTTTTTTATTTTCAATGAAAAAGAAATTTATAAGCTAATATATTTTGGAAATATTGCTTCCAAAAGAAAAAAAAAATCCAGATTTTATCTAAAAGTTATTGAAAATCAAATTTTCAGATAAATATCTATTTTTAAGTTACCACATTCAAATATTTTATAACATGCAGTACTTCATGAAAGCAGATGCTTTACTGTATATCCACCTGTACCAATAAAGCAGCAAAATTATTATATTATATTAAAGCAAATGTATTTAAAGACATCAACCTAATGAAGATTTAAGAAAAATAAAGAAAAAAAATAGTGATTTCCTTTAAATATTTAAGCTCCCCCGCAAGCAAACAAAACCGTCCCATTGTTTTTGTGAGTTGGCTGGTTGATTCCTCATCCCCCACAATTCAGTTGAAATAGCACTTCAGGACACTAACCATGGCAACACCTCCAAGAAACATCCTAGCTCTGTCCATGCGGCAGTTTAGAAAACCCACAGATTTGGCAGCTACGTTCCAGTTAAATAATGCAATCTTTATTCATTATTATTCTCCTTCTTCTTATGTATACCACCTCTTCAGCAACAGCAGGCGTCCCACTGCGCCATGTAGGGACAAACACACCCCAGGGCGCAGTTCACCCTACCACCAAACGGACACGGCACAGGGTCTCCACAGGTCTGAGCACCAGAAATCTTTGCTGTGGGCACTACCATGTGCAGACAGACACAAAGCGCAAGCAGATGGAGGAGGAAAAAACAGCTGACCAGAAAGGAGATGGGACACACAGGCCACATTCTCCCAAGCACCACCTGGAGATATATGCAGTGTCCTCTAAATCTATTTAACATGCAAACCCTTATGTTTTTCTTCATTGCTATCTTCTTGATGGCCATTATCAAGCCTTCAGCTGCACCATGTCACTTAGTTTCTGCACATGCCTCTTGCTGATGGCTTTGGGGCTACCAATAACAAAAGGCTCTTGGGATATTAATGACATAAACTCTCTACAAGCTTTGCTGTCAAAATTAATTGTGGCAATTATGTCGAATCAGGTGGGAACTGCTGTTTTGGTTGTCTAGGGCTGAGAAGAGCTGGGAAGAAAGAGGAAAGTGCAGGTAAGCTTAACAGGCTTCACACCAATAAAGCAGTAACTGAAGGTATTTTTTGGAAAATCACTGATCTATTGGCCAGACTTCTGGGGCACGCAAACTTTTTTGCTTTGTTTTGTTTTGAAGATGAATTCAGTGTGGTTGAAATGTGCTTGATGGGCTGACCTGGAGCCCAATTAATTTCTCTATCCCACAGACAGAGTGGGCAAAACCAGTAAAGGGATCCTCATGCTGTCTCCTACACCTGCTTCTGATGGGACAGAAGGGCATCCTCCTCCAGAGGTAATGGCATGGTGAGCCCTGGGGTCAGGAGCCCCCACTTCACTCTTTCACTTGGTGCAGGGACCTTTTGAAATGGGCTTATAACGAACTCCACTCAATTACTTTCCCAACTCTCTCCTTGACAGAAATGGCTTGACCAGGTCCAGGACAGTGAAAGGACAGATGGCTTCATCTTTTAATCACCGGTCTTTTTTCAGACTTTGAACAAGGAAATAAATCGTGATTCTATTTTCTGTACGAACCCCATAGAGCTCTCAGTTCCCTGACAGCATCATCATGAACTCAGCTCACTCAGAAAATCCAGCAGTTTTCTTCATTAAAGAGCACGCTTGTGATTTGGAGAAAAAAAGAAATAAATTTGTCTGGTTTTATCTCCATGTGAAATATGTGTCTTTGGCTAAATTATTTTTGCATACAAAGTAAATAAATACATTTATTTGTTTCCTATTTGGAGATTCAGAGCCTGAGGTATTTTGTTAAATGTCTACAGATATTACTGAAAGCAGTTTGAAAAAGCAGATCTTTTCCTAATTGTTAAACTAAAAACCTGCATGAAATATTTGTAAAAGAAATGTGAGTAATTTACATGCAAAACGATTAGCATCTGCCTGCAACTTGTTTTCTGTATCTCAATCCAATCCTTTGAACAAAAAGGCAATTCCAGTAAGAAGAGTAATTAGATTTGCTTTGAAAAACAAACATAGGTCTGGTTTGTGCTAACTGGAGTTTTATTGGAAATTGCAGAGTCTAGAAAAAACTAAAGCGGTAGCTGTCACACAGAAAACAAGGGATACCACATTCAATGACACTTGGAATCAAAGACTGGAGCTAAATGGATGCACCTGGCATTTGGGGGGATTCAGTGTGTAAGACCTGCTCAGAGAGGGTATAAGGTACCTCGGATTGCCCAAAAAGCTTTTTCTGGTTTAGGAAAACAAGATGTTTCATTTACCCTTGATCCCAGTAGTGTCTCCTGCTGTCTGCAGATGGAAACATGGATGGGACTTTCAGGCGCAAGCCAATCTCTGTATCACCTGGGCCAGTTGAGTCCTTCAGGGAGGTGTTGGGAAAGTCTGGCCCACTCTGCACCCCCCTCCACAGCACAGGATGGGGGTGATTTGTAAGAAGAGAGATTTTTTTTCTTTCCTAATCTACCTCAGCTTTCACCTGTCCTGGTCAGGTAAATCTAACCCAGCCTCTTGATCTTGAACAAAGGAAGTTTGACTGGGCTCTCCTGTGCACTTCTGTAAGGCTGGAGAAGCTCCCCAGATGTCAGTGGAGAAGCGTTGCTGTCAAACCTGTGGACACGAAGCTGCAGGATATTCAGAGGACATCCTGCCAGCCTCGGACATCCCAGCTCCTTCAAAAAAAATGCTGATCCAATGGTGTCACAGCCCTGGTGCAGGCATAGTGCTGCCAGCGCAGTGGACAGCAAGAAACAGCAGTGCTGGGAGCACCACGGCCACTGGCACCATGAGCATCCTCAGTCAGGAGATGTGAAGAAAAGGTCCAACTGTAAGCAGAGGCGTGTGGCTCCTGGTACTGATGGTACATGGTACTGATCATGAGAGTGAGCAAATTTGTTGTTTAGACTAAGCTCGGACTGGCACAGCAGCCCCTGAAGTCCCCAGAAATGGTGGCAGGGACAGCCAGGAAGCCAGCAGCAGACTGTCACTAGCTGTTGTCTAGCTGTTGTTTTCAAACCCAGCTGCTCACTCAGCACCCTCCTGGACCGGGCCACCTCTTTGTATTGTTTGCCATTTCCCTACTAACATTCTCAAAACTGCCAGATACATAAAGATTATTTTTTTTCCTCAAGATCTCTTTTTATTATAACCCAAAGGAGAACAGCAAATATACACATCCACACGCAAACCTAATGACTTAATAAATTTAGTCACTGAAACTAGCAGCAATAAAGGAAAAAGCCCATTCTGCAAGTAGTTTGTGCCATGGTTTACGAAAGGGGTGTTAATTATGAGTGTTGAAATATCTAACTAACACACTCCCAGAGTAACTGTTTTATTTTGTTTACAGCACTTACGGATTTCTCTTTTATGTTCTGCACAATTACCGAGCCAGATCTTCAGATGGGATAAAAGCACTAAACTGCACCAAAGTCTATGGCACAGCAAGGCTTTCCTCACAGAGAATCTGGCTTGGGATACTGACTGATGTTAGTGTTAACACTTAGAGCTCATCAAGTCATTTAAAATATATTAAGTAGGAACCATAAATACCATCAGAGCTATCAGCCATGGCACTTCATTGTGGTTGCAGAGGCAGACCATGGAATGACTGGATGGTGTTCACTATGACTGTAAAGCACTGCTCCAACCCAGTGCAAGGCCAATCGCATCCTGGGCTGCATGAAAAGAAGCGTGGCCAGCAGGGCAAGGGAGGAGACCCCACCTGCAGTGCTGCATCCAACTCTGGGGCCCCCAACATAAGAAGGATATCGAGCTGCTGGAGCGGGTCCAGAGGAGGCCACGAAGATGACCAAAGGGCTGGAGCACCTGCCCTACGAGGAGCAGTTGAGAGAGTTGGGGCTGTTCAGCCTGGAGAAGAGAAGGCTCTGGGGGGACCTTATAGCGGCCTTCCAGTTCCTGAAGGGGTCCTACAGGAAAGCTGGGGAGGGACTTTTTACAAGGGCAGATAGCGACGGAATGAGGGGGAATGGTTTTAAACTGGAAGAGGGGCGATTTACACTGGATAGTAGGAAGAAATTCTTTACTGTGAGGGTGGTGAGGCACTGGCACAGGTTGCCCATGGAAGTTGTGGATGTCCCCTCTCTGGAAGTGTTCAAGGCCAGGATGGATGGGGCTTTGGGCAACCTGGTCTGGTGGAGGTGTCCCTGCCCACGGCAGAGGTTGGACTGGATGAGCTTTAAGGTCCCTTCCAACCCAAACCATTCTGTGATTCTATGGCACCAGAGGAGAGCATCTGCTTTATGGCTGCTTTTTACCCAGTAAAGCCCATTCTGCAACCTCCACTGACCTCAGTCAGAGCAGGGTTTAATCAACACCCCTCTGATACCAGTGGCACTGAGAAGTTCAGCACTGGAATCCACGCACATAGACCTGTGTGGATAACAGATTCTTGAAGACATTTTGGCTTCCAGATGAAATACAAATGCCCAACTCCCATTTAAACCTGTGGACGTTCAGAGACTAAACAAGTCTTTGAGTATCTAAGAACTTGTGACCACGAATCTCATACTATAGCACTTGATCACTCTTATTCCCAGGATGTGTCTTGAACAACGTAGGTCCTGTTCAGAGGATAAGCCCTATGCCCACCACAGAGGCACTCCCACGGGCAGTGGTGCCTTGTGTACAGCCTGATAAGAGTTCAGCGTTCTCCTTCCTCAGTGTAGCTTCCTCCATGACCTAGGGTTGTGTCTGTCTGGAAATGCCTTAAAATAATTGTAGCTGAGCTCTCTCTTGGCTTGTGATCAAGAACCGCAAATGTGCATCCAAACTTTACATCTCATCACATCTTTGTCCAGATGGCAGGTGATATTCTACTGTTCACACTCCACTTTTCCTCCTCCTTCTAGCTCTATAAGAGATTGGTGACAAGTCTTCTTGGTGGCCTTTTATAAGTAGGAGAGAGCAGATACGTTTTAAAATAACAAGCTGCTACATGGGAGTGTACAGCCCTGCTGCAGAGCAGAGATTCACTTGATGAGACAATATGGTATCTGCAAGTATTCTGACTCTGCCTGGGCCATCTGTGGGTTGGAAGGAGCACATTTTCAAATAAATCACCATCCATGCAGGTCTGTTCCTCAGCCCTGGAAGCTGAGAAGCAGCATTAGCAAGCCTCTGAAAAAATATAACTAGAGGGCTATCTGCTCTCACTTTTATGGGAACTCTCTATGCTCAAGGTACATATTTGTTCAGTTGGCTTCATTTTAAAACACCAGAGTAAGAGGAGGCGTGCAGGTCTGCTAAGTCTCGTAAGCTCACCCAATATTCCTGGACAGGCAAAAAAATCAAGTGCTGGATGAGCTTCTGTAATTAAGCTGCAGATCTTTATGTGTGTGCAAAAGCTGTCCTAAGGCACCTTTCTGTGTTCAAGGACTGATTAAATTATCCACGTGACCACAGAGGAAGTTGGTGAATGCTGGAGTAAAAGGTGTGACTGCAGTGTGGACATGCTCAAGGTGACCTTGGAGAAGAGGAGACTGAGGGGTGATCTCATTCATGTTCATAAATTTGTAAAAGGCAGTGACAGGAGGAAGGAGCCAGGCTCTGCTCTGGGATGTCCAACGACAGGACAAGGGGCAATGGTCCCAAGCTGGAGCACAGGAGGTTCAACCTGAACATGAGGAAAAACTTTTTTACTGTGAGGGTTACAGAGCATGGCCCAGGCTGCCCAGAGAGGTTGTGGAGTCTCCTTCTCTGGACACATCCAAGGCCAACCTGGACGCCTTCCTGTGTGACCTGGTCTGGGTGATCCTGCTCTGGCAGGGGGGTTGGACTGGATGAGCTTTCGAGGTCCCTTCCAACTCCTGACATTCTGTGATTCTGTGACCCCGCAGCAGCAAGGACATCTGCTCAGGGACACAGCAGTGTATTGACCAAAACCTATGGCAGGTTCTGCAAGAGACGCTGAGCTCCCTTCTGCCCTGCCTAACTGGTTAGCTACACCAAAACGACCTCATATAGATCCACATGAGCTACGGTCTCACATTTGGCTATAAAGCAGAAGAAGTCAGTGAATTACAGGGATCCAAATTCAGACCTATCCATCCCACCATGCCTCAGTATTTTGTTCTGCTTTCAGCTCTTGACCTGTCCACCGCACAGGCAAATTTTTACCGAGTACTTCATAAAGATAAAAATCCCCAAATTCACGGCACTGGCCTTTGGCGAGCTGCTCATGCAATCCTGATAGGAACACAGCTTTCAACTTAATGCGTGCTGACAGGAACATAACTTGGGACAACTGCTCAAGCCAGGCTGCTCTCTTCCACTTCTCCCTGGAGAGCCTGGGTAGGCTCTGGGAGCAAGGTTTGGGTACCAACGACTGTGCAGCTCTGTGTGCAGCACTATCTGGGGAAGGCTACACATTGAGCAGCTCACCGATGGGAAATGCAGAGCAAGTGATGTGTTTTGTCTTTTGCCTCAGTTTTTCCTAAACCCCAACTTTGAATTCATGGTTGCATGGAATAAATTTTCATCCTTTCTTTTTTTTTTTTTAATATAAGATGTATTTGGATTTTATTTGATTTATTTATTCTTGAATTTTCAATCTTGTTTACAATCTGGAATTTTAAAACCTTTTAAAATTTGGAGCTGCTCTGAAGCGAAGTAGAAGTGGCAGCACAGCTCATTCACATGGCACCTGGCCCATCCTATTCAGCATCACTCTTCTAGGAAAGGAACTGCTTCCTACGAAGGGGATTTTCTGACAGCATTGTCTCCAGTTTTGCATTCTTGGCAGCCTGGGGATCTGGTGAAACCCCAGGATAATTTCTAACCTGGGAATCCCAACTCATCCACTGTCTACATTCTCTACATTCTGCTTTTCTGACAAATTGTCTGGAATTGGTAACAATGCTATCAACCCCGCTTACTCCAAAACAGTATCCAGAATCACAGAATCCCAGAACGTTAGGGA